>NC_066594.1:6260000-6435000 GCF_905475345.1 Vespula vulgaris
ACGATGACTAATGGATCTTCGTATTAGTCATACGTGCGTATAAATAAAGGACGTCCTATCCTCAAAATCTCTTTTGTGTTCTTCGAATTTCCTTTTTGTATTGTATATCTACCAATATACTTATACTTATCTATCAACAATAATATTATCTATATACCTAACACGTTTATTGTCAATTAACGCACATACGTTCTTCAAAACAAAAACAGCTAACTGGTATCCCCTATATTTACGAAAGATCACGTTTCGGTCATGGATAAACGAGAAAGGTCAAAGAGAATAGGACACGTATGTTGGTTCGCTGTCCTTGGTATACACACACACACACACACACACACACACACACATATACATATATATGTAGAAACTATATCATTGGTTAGCCAGCAGCGTCATACCAACGCTTTTGCTGGCTTTCGACGATTCCACGAATGCTTTGATCATACGGACTGTTTCTCTCTCTCTCTCTCTCTTTTTTTCTCTTTCGTTTTCTTTTATATACACACGTTCACAGTCTCTCTTTCTCTTTCTCTTTCTCTTTCTCTTTCTCTTTCTAAACAATTATTTAACGAAAGAAATTCTTTGTTCGTGTATAAACATTTCTATAATATATCATACCTTCCTATCATTACACGTTTCTTCGAAAACATTTTTTTCTTAGTCTGCAAACTAAATCGTTTCATTTCTAGAACGTACGTATATTCGATATAACACATAGGATAGGTCGCGTATTCGGCGGCCATAATGTCGGGTAAAACATCGCAGCTATTCGCGCTATTCAAGCGCAACAGGTATTATTCTCTAACGTTAAACTCTCGCATGGGCTTCATCGCTTTCGAGCCGTGAAGTTACACACTAAACGAGCTCGGGAATCGGAAATTTTTACAGAGCCGAAAATGGAAACGATTTTGTATCTATATATGTATCCATGTATCTATGTATCCATAGATATATATATATATATATATATATATATATATATATATATTTATATATATATATATATTCTACGTGGACGAGATTTCGCATTACGTTTCAACGGTAACAATGACGCACGCTCGACTCTCACGGTCGTATAGATACATACGAGCTTTCGCGGATGCTTACTACGTTCGTGAAATTCTGATATTTTCGCGTTATATTTGTGCATTTGTGCGTTATGACAAAAAAAAAAAAAGGAAAAGAAAAAAATATATACTCGTTAATTGCGTTAAAACTTGCTATGTTTTTCTACGCGGCGAGAAGATGCGCTCAAAAAAAAAAAAAAAAAAAAAAAACAAGAAAAAGGGGAAAGAAAAAGAAAAAAAAAGAAAATGTCCGTATCTCGTTGTCCTTTTGAATATGGTTTAAAGAAAAAAATTTCTCTCTCTTTCTTTCTCTCTCCCTTTTTCGTATAATGGCGCAAAGCGTAAATACAAGTAAATATCTATCCTTTATATATACAGGAAATGCAAGTTCTAGCTTTCAGTGCCACGCGCGTCGATTTGTATGAACATATTTCTCTTTTAGGAAAGACGCATTTTATCGGTGGGTTGCGCATTACGCACAAATACTCGAAACATCTACATATATACTTGCTTAAATACACGTATGTATATGTACATATTTACTTAGATTCGCGCGTGAATTCGTTCGCTCTTATACTCTGTGAAATGTAAAAAGAAATGCATGTTGTTATATACACGAGATAGCTATCTTTACGTATGCAAAGAAAGATATATATATATATAAAAGATGTTGCCGTTTTATAAAATAAGAAACTCTTTAAAAAGGTACGACGATATTCAATTCAATCGATTTTACGAATCACACTCTTTTTACGAAACCCTACGTGATCTTAATTTATTATCGTCAAATCGTCAATTATTTTATCAAGTTATAAAATTAAATAAAAAACTTTGCTCTTTATTCAAAAGATCATCTCGTTTTTCTCGATCGAATCTTTTCTAATTTACTCCGAATGAATACAGAGTTTTAGGATTTACGTGTTTATAAAATGTATCTATTATATATACGTCTATATATATATATATATTAAAAACGCGAATAGATCTCAAACATGACGAGACGTGATAAATCGAATGAAATAACTTGATATTTGCTATATTCAACTACATCCCTTAGATAGACTTTTCATATTACAAAAGAAAAAAAGAGAGAAATAATTTTTCTATTTCGAGATAATTTTTTCTCCAACGATTTTATCGACGAAATACTAAGTTCTTTTGATTTCACGAAATCTAATTTTAACATGAAAGACCCCCAGGAAATGCGAAAGGGTTAAATGTCCGAGAGAAATCAGTTGACCGTTCAACAATCACGAAGACATTTTCGTTGGAGTACATAGCTTTCTCTCTCTCTCTCTCTCTCTCTCTCTCTCACACACACACACACACACACACACACACATACACATTCCCATCCATGTCGAAAGCAAGGAAAGCACAGAGAACTCGGACGTTCGCATCGTTATCCCGTATAGCTTGCAACGGTGGGCTCTAGTTAATTTGGTTGACAAGAGACTCCCTTGTAGGAAGCTTGCTTCCCTGATGCTGTTTGTTAGAAACCACTCCCCCTTTGCCAGCAAGCCATTTCTCCTATCTCCTTTCAGTGGTCTAACAGAAGAGAAGCGACGTTTGACTGGTGCCGGTATATAAATAACACGACTTGTATCTATTAATACGGATTTTATATCTTAAAAAAAAGAAAAAATATATATCTATATTTTTTTTTGTACATATGTATGTACGTATCAAATATACATTTATATTTATTATTATTTATATTTATAAAAAAAATATATACGATATATACGATGTATACAATGATATATATATATATATATATATGTATGTATACGATATTTTTTTTAATTAATTTAGTTTTTCATGTATCTGAATTTTTTTTACGTTCACTCAATTTTCATGTATCAATGAATGTCTTGCCGATATTGTTACGATATTTTCCTATCGAGAGAGACAAAACTGAGCAGAAACGTAATATTTAATATGAAACCCATAGAAAATTATTTTTTTTTGTAACGATAAAAATGTATGCATCCAAATGAACGTGATGAAGATATCGATAGATATCGGTTGTTTATGCGTCCGAACGATCTCTCGTTTTTCTCTTTTTATTCTTTTATTTATTTTTTTCTCATTGTTTGTATCTTTCCTTTCTTTTCTTTTTTTTTCTTTTTTCTTTCCTTTCTTTCTTTCTTTCTACACTTCTCTTCTCTTTTTTTCCCTTTCCCCAAAGTATTAATTTATCATTCTTATATTTCTTTCTCTTTGCATAGATATGTCTTTTACGTTTCTCCTATATTTTTATCATTATCCAGCTTTACATTACGAAAACGTGTTATCTCGAAATAATTTATAAGTATATTTGCATGTTGGTGTTGTACGTGTGCGTGCGCATTGTGTAGGTATTGTTAACTCAATGGAAATTATTAAACAAACATAATTTTATATTCAATGTTATTACGATTAGAATCTATGTATGTTAAAGAAGAGAAAGAGAAAGAGAGAGAGAGAGAGAGAGAGAGAGAGAGAGAAAGAGAAAGAGACAACATTTCTCATGAATTCGTGTCAAAGATGAAAAATTAACGCACGAAGATCGGGCATTCTCTGTTACGAGTGACACGCAATGGACGCCTTGTGGTTAAGCGAATGGGAGGGTAAAGAGGAAATTAGGGTCAAAGGTCGCTCTTCTCTGAGCTTGTTTGTGCTTGACATACAGACCGGACGAACTCGTATATGCATCCCCATAGGATGAATGCTGGCTCACACACAAACATGTACACATACCTACATACATACATACGCGCGTGCGCACAAAGACGTGCATATATACATACATACATACATATATACGTACATATATACATACACACACGAAGGTATACACACATGCACTCATATGTGCATGTAAAACCGCTATTACGTAGATGTCATCGGGAAGCGTGAATATTGATCGGAAAGGTCAAAGGAATTGATCCTGGAGTCCTTTAGAAGTTCTGGACTAAACATTTATCAAATTGCGAAATGTTTCGCTTGTATTAAACTCAGGACTCGCTTATTGGCACTATCAAGTTCTAACTTGTAAGTGTTGTTTCTCAATATAGACGATCATTATTCTCCTCGATATTGCGGTGTGTATTCCTGTGATTTCGTGATTTCTGTAGTTATCTTGCGCGACGATTTTGTAGAGACTATAAATATTAGGTCGATATAAAATGTGAAAGAGAGAGAAATTGCTATCATTAATTCCATTTCAAATCGTAAAATCGGATTTGTACAAGTGCTTTTCTTTGAACATCGTTCATAATTCTACGTTGATCATCAATTTGGATTAAACGAGAAATATGCTTTGTAATACGTAATATCTACTTTTATATATATATAAAATTATATCTATATAAATAAATATATATATATAAATAAATATACATCGTCTTTAATTTATCTAGTTCGTTGCAAAGAAAAACAAAAAAATCACTGATGGGATTTATTGCTTCGGAAACAGAATATCCGAGATCAAAAGCTAGTCGTAAAGTACATGCAAGATAGGTTGCGCCGTCCGATATTGCAATAAACTATTCAAGCGGTACATATACCTACACACACATATATAAATATACACGTACGCGCACACATACATATACTAGCATTGAATTAAGCCAGCGCTCGTTTCTCAGTCAAAATCGACGCTCACAGTTTACGTGCGAGTGCGTTTTGAAATCGAATCGCATTGTTCGACGAACGCAATGCCGCGAAATCGGCTAAATCAATTATTTCGATATTTTAATTTGTTTTAGCAAATTTTGTCAATTGAATAAGAACGCACGAGATATATACCTACGATGTCTATCTATCTGTCTACCTGTTTGTAAACGCGATAAATTAAATTACGTAAAGATAATTTAATTTTTTAAAGGAAGAAAGAGAAGACAGAAGAAAAATTAAAAAAGATATATATATATATATATATATATATATATATATATACAATGTAATTAATCGATGAAAATATTTCCTTTGTTGCAGCGCCACCGCAGAAAGTCGAGATAAGTAGTCACTTGTACAAGAAAAAAATGGATGGGAGTGGTCATTCGAGTAAGAAAAAAATCGAAGTAAAAGTTGGAGAATCGACGCGTTTGGAATGCGTCGTGAGATCGGCTAAACCAGCGGCTTCGATCATTTGGTATCGCGGAAATGTTCAAATCAAAGGTGGCGATACCAGTATCACGCCGATATCAATCGAGGGTGGTAAGTTATAATTTTATATTTATAATATAATAATATAATAATACAGTACAATATTATTTTATTAATATAAATACACAATATTAATACACGTATACAACAATACACACATATATATATACATATATATTGCCATTAATTATTATATATATATTAATGTATATATAAAATAATAATTACGTAGGTAAACGTAGGTAAACCCAGTAAAAATTGAAAATAGTCCAAAAAAAAGGAAAGTTCGAAACACATTCGTCACTTTTTTCTCATTTCGATCTCATCGGTGAGATTCGACGCGATCGGTGAGATTCGAACGTTGAAATGGTGGTGGGTGGTGTTTGGAGGGGTGAAGGGTGGAGATTGAGGGTGGTAAAAAAAGAGAGAGAGAGAGAGAAAAAGGGAACAAAAAAAAATCGAAAGAATCGTCGGCTTAATTGAATTTTCCTTGTAGTGGCGACCGCTCGATCATCCGAAAGTATCGATTATTCCGCTCGCGCGCACGTTCGATTAAAACGAGATAACGGGTGGATATCGGTAGGGCAATGCAATCACGGAACAAACATCGATGTATTTTAGAATTAACGCCGTTTAAAACATTCCATGCTCGTTTCTCGTAATATGTACCTACGTGCTTTGGTTAAAACCTGTAAACTATAACCTTTGGTAGAATAGATATATTACATGGATACGTATTGTCGCTTCTCGAAACAAAGAAACCCCTTTTCCGCCACTATATACTCCGAAAACACTACGAGAATCTTTCTAAATCATCAAACGAGTTGTTTAGTCGTTGATATTAAATAAATCATGAAATAGTTAAGATATAAAGATTCCAGTTAATTTTGATAAATATCTAGAAGTTATACATTCGTCTATTATCCGTATATCTACGTTAAGATATACCATCGCAATTATTTCTGATTAAAATGATAATATTATTTACGATTTTCATGATCGGATGGTTTTACAATTAATGATCGTAGTAATCTATTAAATGGTAAAATCAAACAAGAGTTTAGTTCGTATACATACATACATATAATATAATATACATATAAACTATATATATATGTGTGTGTGTACTATACGTGTATACAGAAGTAATTAACTAACCATCTAATTACATACCACGTAAGTAGATACTTAAGAAAATATTAAGAGCCTCATCAGCTTCATTCATATTGATTATCCTTCAGACAAGGAGATGTTGAAGCCTGGTTTGATAACGAAGAAACTTCTCAAATACGATACCCATGGATCTATCACGATCGTCCCCACCGCCGACGATGATGAGATGGATTATACCTGCGAAGCCAATCATCCAGCGATTCCCATTAATCGTCCGATGCGGGCGACCATCAAACTCTCCGTTTTCTGTAAGTAAAGGCTCATCGCAAACATGAATGTTAATCGGAAAGATAAATTGGATGGATCGAAAACGATAACGATGGAATACGTTTTCAAATGCCTTTAAACGATACTCCCTTCGGAGAGTTTTTTTTTCTCTTTTTTTTTTTTCTTTCTTTTTTTCTTTTTTCTTTTTTTTTTCATCGGATAACATGCCAGCCCAATAGTAATTTTTATGCATTTACTTTTAACATGCAAATGTATTTTTACGATACAATGGTCAAAAGTTCCTAACACGTTTTAAAAATCAATTACCCTTTTTAAAAGACTTTTTTTAGATCGATCACTTTTTTCGTTTCTCTTTCTTTCTGTGTTCGCTTTCAGATTCTAAAACTAGTCTGGTTATAAATCTAATAAGTTCGACAAAGTAATTGATTTATAAAATCATTTGAAAATCCATTTTTAGTTCAATACATGTAGAATATTCTCGTTATAGGAGAGAAACGAGACTTGGTATATATAAATCTTTTATAATCGTTCCAATATTTAATAGCTCCAATATTTTATTTCCTTTTACAAAATTTTAATAGACAATAAATAAAATCTCTACTTTGCGTAACATGGAAATAATTATAAAGACGTTATTGTATAATTGATTATAATAGAAAAATATAATAATAATAATAGATATATCTGAATATTCTAATACCTATTATTGCGATATATTATTTAATATAAAAACGAAAGTATGCTTCACCAGGTGAATAAATTAGCTGAAAATTAATCAAATTAAAATTAATAATAATAATAATAATAACAACAATAATAATAATAAAATTATAACGACATTAGACATCAAGTAAATTAAATTATATTATTTTATTTAGTTTGATATCAATGTACGTTTGTAAATAGATCGATAGATTCTGATAAAATAATTAATTTACAGATCCACCAGGCATGCCATATATCGAGGGTTATACAGAAGGTGAAACCGTACAACGCGATCAACAAGTGGAGCTCACCTGTCGATCGCGAGGTGGAAATCCACCGGCCAAAATCGTTTGGTTTAGAAATGACCAACAAGTCACGACCGAATATCGTTCGGAAGGTAGCCTATCTGAGAGTGTATTATCGTTCAAGGCTATGGCACAAGACGACAAGGCACGATACAAATGCGAGGTGTCCAATATCATGAGCCTTGAACCCATGGAAGTACACGTTGACCTTACTGTACTTTGTAAGTATCAATTATATCAAAAGATGTCCGGTGTCATCACTTTTCTTCAACGTCAACGTTGAAAAATAATAATCCAGATAAACGTACATCACAATTCTTATCTAATTATAAACGTCAAATTTAATTTAAGTAAAATTTAGAACAAACAAATATCAACTTGGGTCTCCTACAAATTTCTTTCTTTTTTTCTTTTTCATTTTTATTACGTTCTTTTTTTGTATATATAACGAAATAAAAATTACAGATATAAACGTCAAAGTACAATTTATATCTTTAAGAAACGTTAGTCCTCTTATACTAGCTAACAACATTGTTTTCTGATTCTGAAAAGATATAATAAAATTTAGATGATAAATACAATATATATGGATATACAAAACGAGGATTGAGGATTAATAAGATAACTTTCAAAGTGAGATATTTTTGTGGAGCTGAAAAAAAAAGAAAGAAAAAGGAAAAAAGAAAATAGAAATAAAAGATTTAAAAAATATATATATATGTATATACATACATACATATACTTAATCATGAAAATTTTTTCAGTTGTACCAGCCGGCGTGATAATCACTGGACCGACTGAAGCAAAGGCAGGCGAACAAGTAGTGATTACTTGCACAACAGAGAACTCAAACCCACCAGCGGATATAAAGTGGTCGGTAGACGGTCGGAACTTTGAGAATAGCACGTCGAAAACAGAACCGGCGTCTCAGGGTGGTTGGATCACAACTTCGAATGTGACTTTCAGTATAAATCACAAGAGTAGAAGCATCGTTGTTATCTGCCACGCGTCGAATGCGAAACTTGCTGAGAACGTGGTTGGCACACATACTATCAATGTCATCTGTGAGTACAATATATAGATATAATACATACATACATACATATATATATATATATATACATATATGCATATATATGATAACTGTAGCCACAAGGTGTGTGTACATATATATATATATAGTGAAATGATATATACATATTGAGAGTTACTGTGTGTGTATATATATGTACTAACTTTCAAACTAACGTAATGAAATTTTCGTTCGATGAACTCGCGAACGATCAATTCGTCAACGCGCGTTAGCCCAGGTCCCCGAGGTTATTTTTACTTGATCCGATCGTTGATCTATGTTATTCATGTGGAAAGGAAGTTCAACGAACTCTACACTAAAGTGAGAGAGAAACAGAGAGAGAGAGAGATAGAGAGAGAGAGAGAGGATCGACATCAGTCTCGATTTCAATAAATTTTTTAAACGTTTTCCAATGACGTACAATTTGCAATATTCTCGGAATCGTTCCTGATGATATCACATTCGACACGCGTATATTTCGTTCAATATTGACGTAGTCCAGCAACCGTTCTCTTCCACTCATCTCTTTCTTCGTCATTTGATAGTAGGTACGGTCAAACGAAGTGAAAGGTCAGACAAGCGTGGCGTAACATTACTATGCCACTCTAGGACCAAAAGTGAGACCATACATAGCCCAACAACAGTGCTGTCTGCGAAGGAGAATAATTTGCTCAAACAGTAGAATTTTGGATTGGGAAGTACGATCGCCAAACTCTCTGTCTCTCTCTCTCTCTCTCTCCCTCTCTGTTTCTCTTTCTCTCTCTCGCTATAGATACATGTCTACCTCACTGTTCCAACCGAGAAGATTGATTTACCCAAACCGAAGGTTGGAATTTGCATCGGAAACTACGAGGACGATAATGCACTCTGTTGCATCGACGTTGTAGCGTATCCGTTGCAGATAGAATCGTTAGGCTGATTTCGGTACTTTATTTACTTTATACCTAGCCTAATGTAAAGGAATCTAGTGATCGAAATTATTTAACACGTTCGTTCCTTATTTTCATTCATTATTACTCGATCTTTTCTCGTTTTCTTTTTTTTTCATTTTTTCTAATTAAACTAATCAGGAATATAAATATACGTCGGTATAGAACGTAATTCTCTGTTGAGAACGTTTTGCTTGACTTCAATCGTCTCACGATATTCAACGTGATGAAATTATTTAATTTACGTTCTAAAGAAATTATAAAGAAGAATTTCTAAGATACACGGCTGTAAATTTGCATAAGACGGATGCTTTATAATATAGTACGGTATATGCGCCCTTTTTAGTTAGCGAAACGAACAAATGAGCTTTTTAATAATATAGGATATAATATTCTGACCGAAAAAAGAAGTAATTCTATACCTTTGAAAATTTTCACGAGAATGCTACGTCATTTAGCGAGACAATACCGGACTACTAGGATGCAACGTAGCGGAGAGCTACGCGTATTAACGGTATACGCTTTTTGATACGAACGCAAAAGAGAATGAAGATTAAAGCCGGCAACACACTTTGTTCTAGATCCACCCTCGAACCTCTTCGTCACTGGTTATGAAGAGGGTACAACTATAGACGCTGGCACGGTATTAAGACTTCAATGCACAGCCACCGCTGGTAATCCACTGGCAACTCTGACGTGGTATAAAAACGATAGAAAGGTATGATCCAGGAGATTTATCCTCTGTGTCTCTTTTATTCAAAAGGATTATACCTTCGCCAGTTTTATCCATTTATATATTATATCTTACCTGTTTATTATTTCAGATTCTCGGTACTTCTAGAACGAGAGACCAGGCAGTTTCCAGTGAACTAGCGATACTCGTTAACGCATCGGATAACAACGCACACGTTAGATGCGAAGCTACCAATTCGGCGACTGAGATACCACTGATGAAGACTCTGATATTGAGAGTCAATTGTATGTAGATTTAATATGTTTCATACGTGTAATCGTAAATATACTATAACCCATTTGTTAATCCAAATATTTACGTCGTCAATGTATCCTCGTTTTATTTTGTATTTTCTAAATATTTCTTTCATTTATTTTTGTTTTAATCGTTCTTTTCTTATTTTCTATTCTTTTACTTTGCCAGTCCCACCGGAGAAAGTGAAGATCACGCGAGACCCGCAGGATTTTCATGCAGGTCAGGAAGGTCGTATTATATGCGAATCGAGCAGTAGCAATCCCGCTGCCGAAATGTCATGGTGGAAGGGAGGAATATCAGTACCGTCGACGAAAAACGGTACCAAACCGGGTCTACACGGTGGTTTCCTTTCCTACGTAGAATTGTCATTGGATTTAACCGAGGATATGAATTGCGAGGTTTACACCTGTCAAGCTAGGAACGCTCAAATGGAAAGATCGATACACGATGCGATAACGCTTCACGTATTATGTGAGTATATAAGATGATATCGTATTTCCAAAATAATTCATACGGATCGTGTTAAAATTGTTAAATAAAACTTACTTAAGTAAATTTACTTTGATCCATTCGTTTTCTTATTACCACGTGATTTTACGATTAAATTGGAACTTTACGTTTCATGTATTATCATCTCTCTCTCTCTCTCTCTCTTTCTTAGACAAGCCAATATTCTCAACACTGGATCCTTACGAATTAACCGGTATGGAAGGTGAACCATTTGTAATATCCGTCTCAGCAACCGGAAATCCTAATATGATAACTTACACATGGACGAGAGACGGGTTACCATTGAGTAGTAGCGGTAAAAGAATAACCGCACGTGGTCCAACGTTGAATATAACGAAATTGGAACGTTACGATGCAGGGACTTACACGTGCGAAGCGATCAACGAGGAAGGGACCACGTTTTATCCTTTGAATTTGACCGTCCAATGTGAGCGAAATTTTCTTTTTGCTTTTTTTTTATTTCGAAGAATTTTCTTTCGATATAAGCCACGATAACACCGTGGAAACCTTTTCTTTCCCTGTTTAAATCCAACTTTTATATATATATATATATGTGTGTGTGTGTGTGTATGTGTTTATCAAACTCATTTTTTCTTCTCTTCTTTTTTCGACTTAGATCCAGCAAAGATTTTACGAACGTCAACGTCCGGTACTGTATATCCACCTGGAATCGAGGCTAAATTGTTTTGCGAGGTTGATGGTAGCCCGATAGGTGACGAATACGTGACCTGGCAGAAAGTAGGCTCAAACTCGGAATTACCAGGAAGATATTCAACGTCTTTTGCAAACAAAACGTCGTATCTTCATATCGAACATCCGGATCAGGAAGATGTTGGGGAATATCGATGCAAAGTTAACAATGGAATTGGTAACGCCACCTCGAAACCGATTCTATTTATAACCAACTGTAAGTCAATAAATTATTGATACGTTTATTAAAATAAAAAATATATATATTGTATATGCCTGTGTGTGTAACGTGTATATCTCTTCGCTATCATTAATTAAAATAATATACCTTTGTTCCCAAAACAGTTAAACCGGAAATGATGAATACACCGCTTACGAGAAAGGCAGCAGCGAATAAAGGAATAAATGCACCACTTTATTGCAAAGCACGTGGATCTCCGTTACCACGTTTTACATGGATCTTCAATGGTAGAACTTTATTACCTAATGCGACGGAACACAAATATAGTATAACTCATAGCGACGTAAGTTGATTAAATCATCTCGTAAATAAGGATAGAATATAATTTGTCAATAGGGTAAATGATTTCTTTTCTTTGTATTCATATAATGACTCAAGATATCTTGGATATAAAAGAAAATTAATAGAAAATTATGAATTATATAAAAAGATTAAGAAATATATATATATATATATATTATTAAGAAAGAAAAAAAAGAAAAGAAAAGAAAGCGAAAATAGAGTAGAAAAAAAATTAATCTTTATTTTAACACTCGCAATTTCAGTTGTCCGAATTAACGTCAGAATCAACGTTGACGATATTCCACGTGAAGTCTCACGATTATGGAAAGTATGAGTGCCGTGCAGAAAATAGAATGGGCCAATCGATCGATACGATACATTTGGACGTAACATCACCACCTGACAAACCCTCAGATTTGGAGGTTTACAATGTTACGCATGATTCTGTTACGTTGACATGGAAAAGAGGATTCGATGGTGGCCTACCAACGTCCCATCAAATAAGATGGAGACAAGCGTTGGATTATGAAAGTCGTTATAGATACTTGGACATTTTACCGGGTGAATATAAAGCGGTAATATGTGGACTAACACTCGGAACTTATTACGTTTTTAGCGTGAAAGCTATAAACGAAAAGGGTGACAGCGGTTTCTTGCCCGATGTGGTCAAGGTCCAAACTCTACGTAAGTCCTCTCACAAAACGCTTTTATTCCAAACTATAATATATACCTGCTTTTCTTCATTTGATCATTTTTTGTCTCTGTCATTATTTTTAATAATTTATAATATATATATTATAATTTTATATATATATATAATTTATAAAAATAATAATTATATATATAATGTATAAAAATTATATATATTATAATTTTTATTAATTTATATATATATATATATAAAATTTGTCACAGCGCGTCGACAAATATAATTAACGCTCTTTATTAACGCATCGTTAGTTAAACTGCTTTACGTGTCGAACCATGTAACGTACCAGTATGCGTCAATTAGATTTAGATATAGAAGCTTAATGTGTGAAATACGCTTGTCATTAAACGTAGATATTAGGTACGTGCTACTACTATATCCATTCGTATACATTCGTGTTCACGATTCATAGATCATTCCGAAATGTTTCATATGGAAGGGATTATACGTTCGTATATACGCTTGTGTGACTATGTTTAACTCGTATTAGGCACGATCAATCATTCAATAATGTCTGATCGTTGTGTATTATCAAGTTAATCGGTTAATTACTAACTATTCAACTTGAAGCTTAATTGCTACTCGTACTTTGTAACATGTTAACGTGTAACGATATCGGGAGAAAAGTTTAACACGCTTCGCGAGTTGATCTAATAATAATGGCTTCGGGAAAAAAAGAAAATATGAAAAAAGGAATCGTTAGATGGATATGATGTCGGGTTGTAGAGTAGTAAAAAGAAAAAAAAGAAGGGAAGAAGGAAGAAGGAGAGAAAATTGAAGAATTGAAAGAAAAAATTGAAAAGAGAGAATTGAAAAGAAAAAGAACAAAGAAAAGAAAGACAAGGAAACAGTATCGACGAATGTTAAAACTAACACGTAGGCACATAATCATATTGCATGAGTAACAAATCGGGTGACGGGGCACATTGGCTTGGGTTACAGGCGAGGCGCCACCCACCGAGTTGACATCAAGCGAGATTAATTCCTCGTACATCATCGTGATAATCATCACTGTTACTGCATCCGCTTGTCTCCTCATTGCCGCGCCCATAGTCTTTGCTACATTAAAGTCGAAAAAGAAGGCACACCGTTCTGGTAAATATCATGATAAGATTGTTTTTTTCTTTCTGATTATTTCATAGGGCCGAATAACGTGGAAAACCTGCCAGACGTCCTCTTGGAAAGAGGGGACTTTCCAATGAATTATATCTATACGTTCGCAGCAACTTCCGCCATCTTTTTTATCGTTAATCTCTTCATCATGTTGTGGTACATTGTGCGAAAGCGAAATAAAGCTCGTAAGTTGATAAGACGAGAAAGAAAGGCGGAAAGAGAATTTAAAAAATAAAGAAAAGAAAAAGAAACGAAGCAAGAGTATTATATTTGACGAAAAGACGAGTGGAGGGGGATGAAAAGTAAAAAAAGGAAAGACCAAAAAAAAGAAAGAAAAAATATTAAATTTTATCAAAAATAAATAAATAATAATTAAAGACAAAGACACTACGTTGTAAAATATATATAAGATTAACTTGATCGAATATATCTATCCATTTACAAACAAACAAACAAACAAACAAACCACACGTTCTAATCTAAACTAATGCAATATCCAATCTAATCGTTATACATAACACGCTTGAACTAATCGCTCTTTAAACTATTTTGACAGGGTTAAACAAGTCGCAGACAGCTGATATGTATGCACCATCGACCGTCAACGGTGACACTATGACCGGCGAATTAAGTTCCGTGTCCGATGAGAAGAGCGACGTTAACTTCGACGCTAATGATTACGTGGTCAGTGCCATCAGTCAATATGTTCTTAGTAACAAGTAATATCGGAGGGTAGGTTTGAGTTCTGTTAACACTTTTTCTTTTCCAAACTCTTTTAGTTTCCCTTGGCTTACGCGTTGCTGCTTTAATATCTTACGTTTCCGTTCCCGACGCACGATATTTACAAACTTTACTCGACACTTTCTTAGAACCACCTTCTCCTTCTCCTCCTTTTTCTTCTCTTCTTCCTCTCCCCTCTCCTTTTACTTTCACAACCACCACCACCAACTAAATTCTCGTTAAAGTGAAACCCTCTCGCGATGCTTAGAGTACTACCATATTTCTTCCTGACTCGAACTCATACCACTAATGGAATTTCGAAAGTAGAAATCTTTTTTATTCTTTATTTTTTTATTCCTTTCTTCACTTCTTTTTTCTTTTTTCTTTTTTCTTCTTCTTTTTCTTTCTTCTTCTTCTTTTTTTTTTAATTTTTTTCTGTACCGTACACGTACACCACGCGCGTACGCATGTACTTTCATTGATTGGTCCGGCTGATATCGAGACGAACAAATATAAATAATTATATTGCGATATTAGCATTCTTCGCGTTCTATATATTATACGTAACAATCGATAGAGTCTAATTAATTATAGATCTCTCGTGGTTAACGACACAAAGCGGTAAATCTCTCTCACTCTCTCTCTCTCTCTCTCTCTTTAGACGATATTGTGGACCGAAGAGAGGGAGGATGAGCGGGTGAAGAAACAAAGTTCAAAAAAAGAAAGAAAGAAAACGGAAAAGAAAAAAGAAAAAAAAAAGAAAAAGAAATTGAAAAAAAGGAAAAGGTTGATTTAGAATGCACATAATGCATCGTAGAAACAATGCGCTTGAAAATGTGAGCTCTCCCGGAAAAGAAGCAAAAGAAAAAGAAAAAGGAAGGAAAACAGGAAAAAAAAACAAAACAAAAAAATACCGAGATAATACGTCCACAGTATGTTCTCTCGTCACGCGACGAGAGAAGCCGCAGTGTTATCATTGTCCTCTCTTCTGATTTGCGCGTTCGCTTTTTACGAGAATACGCATATCAGATTCCATATCCAATATTTTTTCTAGCTTTTTAGCATTATTTTTTTCCAGCTTTTTCCTTTATCTTTTCTTTTTTTTTTTTAACTTGTCTTTTTTTTTGTTTTCTTTCTCCTCGTCCCTTTTCGACATAATGCACAGTATCAATCCGAACCTCTTGTTTCGACGCTGTAGCAAAATAACAGCCCTCTTTTTATATCAACCTTCGTTTAATGATAAGACTTGGTATGCTTTGGGGAAAGAGATCGCTGTTTCTACACTTTGTAGAATGGGTAGAATACGACCGATAGGAACGAAAAGAAAAAACAAAAAAAAATAATATATACATATATCGTGGTGTATCAGAATGATAACAATGTCTCGATCAGAAGTTTTTACATTCGAAAACCTTTCGAAACGTCAGAGAAAAAAGAAAGAAAGAGAGAGAGAGAGAGAATTAAAAAAAAAAAGAAGGTAAAAGAGAGACGAAAAGAATCGTGCTGATACACCGCGTGATTAAGAAAAAAATAACAAATTTGTTACGAATACTGCGTAACAAAAATATGGGTATGCATTATAATCGTAAGAATACTTTTTTTTTTGATCACCTTTTTACAAATACTAACCGTCTGATTCGTTCTTTCCTTTTCTTTTTTTTTTCTTTTTTTTTTCTCCCCTCTCTCTTCCTTTTTTTTCTTCTTTTCTTTTTACATCTGCACCATACCAGGACGAGGGACGAAAAACTGCAGCTAGTACATATTTAATCGATCAAACTATGCAGGATTTCGGAAAGGGTAGTTTAGAGATGCAGGTACATCATCAAGGAACTCTCGGTCGTCGAGGTAACCACGTGCCAGTTATGAGTATGGATTCACCACCACAAAGAACTACAGCCAGTGGGACACTCTCGGGTGCGTCATCTACAACTGCTACTCGTCTCGACACTCTGCATAGGTGCTAAAACCTCTCAAGTTTATCCGCTCTTGGTGTCTTCTCGTATCCGCTGGTCAGACTTATCCGACAACTTTCTCGACTTTCTCTGTATCGACATTTTCAATCGCACAACGTTAGAAATACATCATGAATCAACGACAATCGCGATTAGGTATAACATTTTCTTAATGTCGTCAGTGAGAGTCTGGCCAGGTTGTACCTTCCTTATTTTTCCCCTCATAAATATGGATTTCATCTATGATCTACGATAATTAATTTAGTGTTCATGCACAGTTACTTATCGCATTATTTGAATATCGATTTACATATAGATATATATATATATATATATACATATATCCTTCATTTTGTCGAAAGGCATATTACGCGTTTTTCATCATCTCATACGTTCGCATGAAAAATATTCGAGCAGCTTGCTTAAATTATTATGTAGTTTCTCGTATTATTATTATTATTATTATTATTATTATTATTATTATTATTATTATTATTATTATTATTATTATTATTAATATTTTTATTGTTATTGTTATCCACGTAAACGATTCAGATTTTGATCGTCGTTATACATGCTCGTGCATTAGACGTATGACGTAGAAAATGAAGAAGAGAAGGAATGATAGAAGGAAAAAAAGGAAAATAAAAAAAAAAGAAAAAACAAAAGGATAGAGAAATAGAGATAGTATATAGATAAAAGAAGAGAAATGACAATAGAGAGGAGGCACGCGAGTCGACATATGCTTGCGAGGTTTTTTTGTTCTTCTGCATGCGTTCGTTCGTACATGCTGTTTTATATATATATATATATATATATATATATATATATATATTTATTTATATATCAATGCATCGTACGACATAAAAAGGCAGAACGAGGAACGCATAAGGCACGCACCTTGGCAGAGCGTCATTTATTATAGAAATTCTGATCGCTTGGCCCAGCTTAATCATATGAATGAATACCCTTCCCATCACCCCCCCCCAAAAAAAAAAAACAAACAAACAAACAAACACCTGATCTGATTGCCCTTGTTTGCTTCCATACAACATACATACATCGTTCACTTTAAACGCATACATCGATCAACCCTGACCCCAGATCATCAAGCTTCAGCGATCATCGATCCCAATATT
This sequence comes from Vespula vulgaris, assembly GCF_905475345.1. Classification (NCBI taxonomy): domain Eukaryota; kingdom Metazoa; phylum Arthropoda; class Insecta; order Hymenoptera; family Vespidae; genus Vespula; species Vespula vulgaris. The sequence continues at coordinate 6,277,976 of NC_066594.1, forward strand.
TTCCTAAACATTAGAGAAAAAAAAAAGAATTACCCCAACCTTTTCTCTCTCTCTCTCTCTCTCTCTCTTTCTTTCTCCCCGATTGGATCTTCTAAAATCTTTCGTCAAACCTTACTATATCTATCATTTAAATATTACAGTTTCGAAGTCGAGTTACATCGGGAATCCAAGTCCTGCGCCGCCCAACGACGTAAGCTTCTACAGTGTGGAAATGGACAACGGCCGTTATATGGGATATGAGCCGAACTCGAGCCCGGCACCGACAATGGGCGATCCGGGCTCGGGCAATTATTACCCTACCATGCCAACCACGGGACACACGGGGCAACATGCGAGCGCTGGTGGAACGGGTACGTTGACGCGTACCAGAACTCTACCACGTCCTGTACCACCCCCGGATGTTACCGTGATGACGGCGGGTACCAAATCACTGATACCACCCTCCGTACCACCGCCACCGGCTACGTTTGCACGTGCGAACACCAACGGTGCACACAATCATGGTCACCCACTCTCAACGTTCACACCGACGCCGGCCTATTCCGACATTGACGGCCATCTTGTCTGAGGCTCACCGATATTCGGCCCAAGCTCGGTACGTGGTAAATACCGTGCCGTACCTAGGGACGAAACAAGTTTGCCCGTAACCGAGAGAAGCACGCGACTTTAGGCACGGGCCTAAGAAATAAATTTCGTAAAGAGGAACTTATCGTCTGAACCTATTAACGACGTTGATAACGAAACGTCGATTACATCGTTTATATCGAAGCAATGGATGATTACTACTACTACTACTACTACTACTACTATTACTACCACTACTACTACTACTACTACTACTACCACCTACTACTACACTACTACTACTATTACTACTACTACCTACTACTACTACTACTACTACTACTACCTACTACTACTATTACTACTACATTGCTTCTACTCGCGTGTTACTTTCCTACGTTTACTCGATAGTGCGCGATCGGACAAAGTTTTGCCTGCTACGGCAAAAAAATCGTTATTTGATAATGACAGGAATCATTTAATTGCAACTGATCGAGAAGTGCGGCATATTCATTTCGGTGGTTATTAATAAAAATATGTGGCTTACGTGTGTAAATAATGATGGTTGGTTGGGCGTAGGAAAACTTTTCGGATCGTGGAAACCCGAAAACGATTATTGTCTTCGAGTATCAATATGTTACAATATGACGAAGACAATTGTTCGTGATACTATTTGCGTGGACGATTAGATGTAGTTGCATTTGCATATCATAAAAATCGTTCGTGCTTTAATCGTCGATATCATCGAACTAGCCGGAGTCGTCGATCGTTACCGAGAAACTGGCATCCTGGACACTTTGTATGTGTGTATACGTGTGCGTGTGTGCTTGTACGTACGTATGTGTATGTGGTATGTTTATTTGCGTGTATGCGTGTGTTCGACATGCTAATATGGATTCTTTATCTTCTCCGAGTGTAGTGATAGAAGAAGAAAAAAAAATAATAAAAAAAGAAACTTACTCGATTCGATCTCGACGATCGCTTACGTCACAATCTAACGATCGTCGATATCGATCTTGAGTTTACTCATGAAAGAATTTTATAGTATATTTACGTTCGATGATGCAACGTAATCGGGAGAACTCTTTTTTTCTTTTTTCTTTTCTTTTTTTGCCTGGCTGGCTACTGTAAGAGAAAGGAAGGAAGGAAAGAAAAAAAGAAAAAAAGAAAGAGAAAGAAATTAGTTAAGGCGGCAACGTCATTTTCAAAATCGATCAATCGTGTATACGTAAACAAATCAAGGATAAAAAAAAATAGTTTTTCTTCATCGATTTTTGACGAAGATCGGCCTATTTTTTGCACGTATGGGTATCTTGAGACTCGTCATCTGAGATTCCCTAGCCCCCACCCCACCCCACCCCACCAACACCCCACCAACACCTCTGCCCACCCACATTCCTCTTTTTCTTCCGTTTTTTTTTTCTTTTTTCTTTTCTTTAGTATACGATTCTCTCGAAGAGAGATGTATCAATGCAAACACGAAGGAATAAAGAGAAAGTATCCGTTCGATTTTTTTCTATGGTATCACCATAGAAATTGATGTATCTTATTTTTTACGATCTGTCCGTTTATAGATATGTTTACGCGTATCTGTCAGAAAGAAAAAAGAAAATAGCTATCAAAGTCTATCGTTAAATCTAAAATCTGTTTATCGAAAATATTCTATAATTGAAATACATTGAAAATAATTAAGACTGATCGTAAAAACAGATCGAGATCTTTTTTTTTCATTTGAATGAAGTATACTATATTTATATCGAACTTGCATTATGATGTGTAATTGCTACGACGATACGCTTGTATGTATGTGTTTATGTATGTATATATATATGTATGTATACATACATAAATGCATGCATACTTGCATGGAAAAGCAAAAAAAAAAAGAAAGAAAAAAGAAAAAGAAAACATAGAAAAAAGCAAGAGAGCAATGAACTTAGAAGATTCGACTAATTAATTAAATACATAATAATCAACGATATTACATTTTTACATGGTTAGTTAATTTTAAATTACGTTCTTTTTATTTATTACCTTTGCACACATACATACACACAAACATATACATACACCCCCCACCCTTCGTCCCTTGACGATAAGTATGTACGTATGTAGCTAGTGAATTTCAATTTGCATAGGTATATATTATTTTATAGCTCTTTTAAGTTTTTATTATTATTATTATTATTATTATTATTATTATTATTATCATTATTATTATTATTATTATATCACACATCGCACCACATGTCTCTCATTAATTAGTTTACAATAGATTGAATTAATTATTAATTCAAAGTCGTTTTATAAGTAAGGAGAAACAGAACGGTCTTCACTGCCGATCCTGAAGTCAATATACAAAATATACATTATACATACATATTACCATAAATTATACATACATACATATGTATGTATATAAATAATTTCACGATTATCTCTCGACAGTATCTTGTAAATTATTTCGCTTTTTTATTTTTTCTATTAAACGAAACATGTAACTTTTGAAAAAGAAAAATATTTGATATCTGTCGTAATATGTATGTATGTTAAATACGTTGTAGATTCTATTAATATTATTATTAATATTATTATTAATATTATTATAATAATAATAATTATTATTATTATTATTGTTATTATTAGAACGACCACCATCGATCGTTCTCGTTCGATCGTCTCGCTTATCGAAAGCCAGAAAGGAAGAAATAACAGGGAGAAACAAAAAAAGAAAATAAAAAAAAAAAGAAAGGATAATAAAAAGGAAAAGTAACGATGAGTATAACGCTTTTGAAAGTGTTTCAAACGAGTAGGAGTGTTTTGCGTTGCTGACGCGTGTTTAACCGTGACCGAACTGCGAGAACGAGTCGTATTCCGAAGTAATACCATTTTAGGAGGAAGCAATTGCGATAGTAAAAGAAAAAAAGAAAAAAAAGGAAACGTTCGAATAAGATGGAAGAAGTAGTAGTCGAAAGAGAGATAGATATATGGATAGTAACATAGAGAGAGAGAGAGAGAGAGAGAGAGAGAGAGAGAGAGTGACGATCGAAAGCGCGTCGACGTTTTAAAAGGCATTTGAGAAATGGTGGCATTTGCCATGGGGAATACATATATGGAACGATGCCGGAGGATTTTATTGGACACAAAACGTTTCATAAATTTAGTGACTGTAAGAGGTTTACGCGGGCTTTCGAATCATAATCGCCGTTCCTCTGACTGCCTGTAACAGATAAAAGGCTGAATCCTCCCCTACCCACCTACCTACCTACCTATCTATCTAACAACCTACCCCTTTCTTGTTGCCCTCTTCACCGTTTCCCTTACTCAAGTTTCCCTCCCCACTTCAAGTCTCTTCCTCTTATACATTTAACCTCCTTTCCTATCACCCTTCCTCTATTTCCTACTCTCACCCTCACGGCCCTGGCTCACCCTCATTCCCACCCTCACTCACCCTCACCTACCCTCACCCACCACTCCCTTTAACTCGTGAAAATATTTTCTCGCATTTTGCTCTCGTCGATATAATAAAAACGAGTAGGGATAAAGAACAAAAGACGAAAATGGACCGGTGGGTGGTGGAGTGAGGTGGGAAAGGGGTAGTAAAATATGGATATGGCGTCGAGTGATGATCGTCTTCGACATAGTGATATCTTTGAAAAAAGACAATAGTGTAATAATGTTTATTTAGTTGGTATATGATAATGCGAGTTTAGTTTAAGTAATTATTGATTGATGAGAGAGGAAAAGGGAAAGGGGGAGGATGTGAGTGGAAAAGGAAGGAAATAAAGAAAAATAGAAAGAAAAAGAAGAATAGAGAGAGAACAAAAATGAAAGAAAATCGAACGATGGATAAAGTTTACTCTTTGTGTAATGATGATATATAGATATATATATATATGGCGATTTTTTATTTTTATTATTTTTTTTCTGAAAAGAAAAAAGCGAACGTTCCAATCCTCTATTATTGCGAATATATCGTACATATGTATGTATTATTAGCTCGCGTGTCGCGCGACTAAACTGTTTAATATAATATACATACATATATTAATATTATATCTATATTATATTTTTGCATTTATTTCGATTAAAATATTTGTTATTTGATCTTGTATGTAAATATAATGGGAATAATCCTTTATGATGTTTAAAAAACGCGCGCACGCACATGCACACGTACACAAACACATACATACATACATACACATACAGGTACCTGCACAAATATATGCAGATACACGTACACAGATAGACAGACAGACAGATGGACAAAAGAGATACACAAGCAGATAATACTCAAAACGTAATTCAAAATGGATCATATGAGGGTCTCATTATACCTAGGCTGTAATGATGGTACGATATACATACATACATAAATAGGTCATAATGTGATAGGTTACGCGTATATTAGAATGAAAATAAACGAGGGAAAAATAAATGGAAAAATAAAGAAAAAGAAGAAAAAAAGAGAGAAATAAAAGAATATTCGGATTATATTGGATAAAATTAAAGACAAAGCGCGTTTTCCCGTTCATGTTGAAACCCTAAGATGAAAAAAGAGAGAGAGAGAAACAGACAGATAGAGAAAAAGAGAGAGAGAGAGAGAGAGAGAGAGGGAGAGAGAGAGAAAGAGAAAGAAAGAAAGAGTAGTCGATATACATATATTTTTGAGAGATAAAAAAAAAGAAAAAAAAAACAAAGAAAAAAGAAGACAAGAGAGGAGGAGCGATAAAAAACTCAATACGTTTGGCCTATTATAAGAGTATTATAAATTCATGCAACGCACAATGAATAATCGATGGTAAAGTACTCAATGAAATGAAATACAAACAGAAACGATATTTTTTCCTTTCTTTTTCTTTTTTTTTTTGTTCTTTTTTCTTTTCGAGTTTACTTTTCTTTCACAATAATTTTCTCCTGAAAAAAAAAAAAAAAAAAAAAAGAAAGAAAGAAAAAAAGAGAGAAATGAATTAATGCGAGTAACACCTTATTGAAAAACGTGACCTCATTTTTTTTCATCGTTAACGCGTTGTAAACGTTCGAGAGAAAAAGAAATAAAAAGGTTCGTGTATTATACGCACGCTACGATTGTATTACGAAACACGAAATGAAAATGAAAAGGAAAATTTATTTCGAAAAAATCTTTTTCTGTTCCTTTGATTTCGTTCGTGTGCGCGATGATGTCATTGAATTGTCATTGAAAATCGTACAATCGCGAGGGAAAAGAATTTGCGAAGTAATTATTTCTTTTCATTTAAATGTGTAAGAGAAAAGAAAGAAAAAGAATAATAATTCGAAGGAAGAATTCATTTCATAAAAGAAAAACGAGAGTTTAATTATTTTTATTTTACGAAACGCGCGTTATTATTACAAATATACATACATACATACATACATACATACATACATTCATAACATATATGTGTATATATATATGGAGTTACTTTACACAACGAGCTCTTGTGCGTTCCATGTTAAAAAATCGTTTGAAAGTTTAACAAAAATAATGTTTCCGTATATGTAGCGTATTGCGCATTGTTATATTTACATGCAACGCGGTTAATTTGTTAACGTTAAATTCTACAAGCTTTGAAAAGAGGAGAGAAAGAAGAAGAGAAAAAAGAAACGAACAAAAAAAAAAATAAAACAAAAAGTGAGAGAAAAGAAAAGAAAAAAAATGTGTGTTGTTGAACGTATGCGCTGTATGCGATAGAAGAGCCGTCGAATATCGGCTTAGACTGATGATATTAAAAAAATTCTCACACGTATTGCGCTCAATTAGAGAGAGAGAGAGAGAGAGAGAGAGAGAGAGAGAGAGAGAGAGAGAGAGAGAGAGAGAGAGAGAGAATATGTTTGTGCATGTAATTAAAAGGTTCTATTTACATATACATGTTTTATATTTGTAATTAAACGAAGCGACGAGAGAAAGAGAGAAAGAGAAAAAGAGAAAGAGAAAGGGAGAGAGGAAAAAAAAAAGGAATAATCATCTATACTTAAAACGTATTACCTGAAGAGTTATTAGACTATGTAATCTCCAAAGTATTTGCTCATCAAAGTGCTAGGCATGTTAGACGGACCGTTAATTCGTCCAAAATGGTACCTTGGAGATGGACATACCCACCATCTAACACGTATATTATGTGTATGTATATATATATATGCGATATGTGTATATATATATATGTGTGTACACATATATACGATATTTGATATTTTACATAATAATAATAATAATAATAATTCGTAATTTTGTTGATTAATCTAAGACATAGTCAATCCTAATTATACAATCATCGAGATAACGCGGAAGGATAAGGTAAATAAATTGATCGTGTTTTAACATTTGTATATATTGTACATAGCGCTTAGATAGTTATGAAAATAAAATATGTAAACATAATGAATTATATCAAAAATAATGACAGAAGAAGGAGAAGGATGATGGAGGAGAGAATGAAAGAGGAATGATTCGCGCGAACGTGATTATCTGTATTATTTGATAAAAGCATTACATTTATTATATATAAGATAACCCGTTGACTTGGAGTAGAAAAAAAGAAAAAAAGAAAATAAATAAAACATATACGTATATACATGTATACATGCATACATACATACATACATACATACGTACATACATACATACATACATATATGCATACGTATATGAATATTTATTAAGAAGATACAGAAAAACGAAGATTCAATCGAATCTTTTATTTTTTGTTTTCGATTTATCAATCTATTTATACAACCTACTTCTTTTTCTATCACTTTAACGAACGAACGCGAAAACAATTTTTCTTTACCGATAAAAACGTTCGCTCGAGTATAACGACAGGAAAAAGAAAAACAAGAAAGCAAGAAAGAAAGAAAGAAAGAAAGAAAGATAGATAGAAAGAAAGAAAGAAAGAAATCAAGAGCTTTTGTAATAGGTAAATGTTCGTATCAATTTTTTATTATTCCTTTTTATTATTCCTATCTCGCCGTGGTTTGAGCGAACGGTAGAGGAGAATATTTGCTGTTTTTCGAATTTAACAAGCGCTCGAGGTGTGTTTGTGTACATGCTGTGAATCTAAGGAAGAAGAAAAAAGGCAAAGAAAAAGGAAAAAAAAAGTACGAAGACGAAGACGAAGAAAACGAGGATAAAGACGAAGAGTTAAAGAAAGATAAAAAGAAGAAAAGAAAAAGAAAAGATAATTAACTGAATGATATCGTAAATATTCGATCGATGTATCTAATCGTTCGAAGAAACTATCCGTTCCAAATTAACATTGCCAATAAATCTTTACCGCATCAAAGCTTATTCGTAAACGACACACACACACACACACACACACACACACACACACAAAGAGACAAGAGCATACAGACAAAGAGAAACACGTGCACATATACATACAGGACACATACGTGGCTAGTATTTCTTTTTTAAATTAAAAAATAAAAAAAAAAGACTTAAATATAGAAAGTAATCGTAGCTCGTACTTATCTATACATATATGTGTACATATATGTATGTATAATTTGAACAATTACTATACTAACTTGATAAAACGATAATGTTTATTGTTGTACGAGCACGAAAATGAAACTATCGAAGATTGTGAGAAACTTTTTTGTATTATCATTAATCGTACCTTGTGACAAAACGCACGTACACAAAAGCACATAATTACATACACATTTATACAGACAAATTCATAAACGAATATACATACAAAAACAGGCATCATAATATATGTTTGCTTCCGTTCATGTGCCAACTATAATTGATGTTTTTGATGTTCAATATACATGCATACAAGATGTAAAAGAAGCCTCTTCAATCGGACACCATTTATGGTGTCGGTCTATCGTTAATATATCGTCAAACTGGCACGTAAATGTGCAATATTAAAAGCGATTAAATAAAGAGACTCAAAGAAACGGGAGGGGGTGGGGTTTAAGATATAATAAGGGATGATGTGTAAAATATATTACTTAAGAAAACAATCATTATACCGTTTTTAAAAGAGTGCCGCTTCTTACTACGGCATATTCGACAAAAAAAAAAAGAAAGAAAGAAAGAAAGGAAGGAAGAGAACAAAACGAAAAAGAAAGCCCATCGATCGAAAAAAAAAAGAAAAAAAAGATGACGACGGAGATGGGAAAGATAAAAATAAAGATAAAAATAAAAATAAAGAAGAAGATGAAGTAAATGATTATGATTATGATTATGATTACGATGATGATGATGATGATGATGATGATGATGATGATGATGATGATGATGATGATGATGATAATGATGACGATGACAATGATAATGATGATAATGATAATGATGATGATGATGATGATGATGATGATGAAAAAAAATGAAACGATGTAAAATAATTAAAATATATTCACACGATTGGTATATATTAATTAATTGTACATAATACATAGTATTTTTACATTCTAATTCTAAATTACATTTCCAATTCTAAATGGTATACATACATATTATTCTACATATGAGCTCCGCTTGTCCTCTATGTATTTGTTAAAGATTTGTTTTAAAAGAAGAAGAAGGAGAAGAAGAAGAAGAAGAAGAAGAAGAAAAGAGAAAGAAGAAGAAAAAGAAGAAGAAGCAAGTAAAAGTAAAAGAAAAAGAAAATAACGACCGTTTTCGGTTATCTTCTCTCTCTTTGCGAGACAATTTTACTATACGAAAACCAAGAAAAAAAAAAAGAAAACAAACAAACAAAAACAAAACAAAATAGAAATATAAAAAAGGGGAATGGAATGCATTTACAGGTATGCAATTGCATACGATAAAATAGCCGATACATTTTAACGATCTTTATGTCCACATCTTACACCTCGAACCCCCCCATTAATCCATTAACAATCGACCCTATTGTGTGCCGTATTCACTGCACTCGCACAAGATTAAATAAACACACGCCTTGTGCCTTCATCGCACCATATTGTTAGAACTTCTTATATATAAATAATATGTAAGAAATTATTCCGTGTATATGCTGGACTTTTTATCGTACTATACTCGCGACTATACGTCGCGGGCGTACGCGTTTTTCTTTTTCTATCTTTTTATTTCTTTTTTTATTTTTTTTCTCACATCATTATTGTAAAAAAAAAAAAAGAGAGAGAAAAAAGAAAGAAATTTATTTCGCGATTACACAAACGAAAAATCACATTCCAATTGACGATAACGTTATCCTGTTGTTGTTTTTTTCTTTTCTTTTTTTTTTGATCTCTTTTTTTTGTATTCTTATCAAACATCTTTCGAGATTGAACCCATAGAATCAATCTTGATGGTTTGTCTTTTCTTTTTTTTTTATTTTTCTTTTTTTTTTTGTTTTTATTTTAATTCAAACCCGAAAAGCATAAAACCGTAACAATGAAACAAGCGTTCCGTTGAAATCATTCGCTAAAACGTTCGTATACTCTGTAAAAAAAAATAAAATAAAATAAAATAAAATAAAATAAAATAAAAAGACGAAAGAGCATGATGATTTTAATGAGAGATCGCGATTACGTTTGATAAAAATCCTCATACGCGTATATACATACATATGTATACATAAGGACAGAGCGAAGCTCAAAACACTAGTCCTTAATTTAAAACCAAAGTAAAAGAAAAGAAAGAAAGAAAGAAAAAAAAAATAAATAAAAATGAACATTGTGTAGCATTTAAGAAGAAATCTCCCCCCCCAATTAACTTACATACACACCTGTGTGTCTATTACAGACATAATTATAATTAATAAATCAATCATTGTAATTAGATAAACGACTAACCGATAAGCGAATAGGTAACGAAAACAAGATAAGAACACTCCTTTAATATGTATTATTTTGACGTATTTTAGTTGATTTTTCACTATCCGATTAAGATTTTACCTAGGAATTTTCGTCACATGTTAGATACGATAATTCTGCGTCTGTACATTGTTTTTCTATTGCAACAATTAAAAGTGATTGTCAACTTATACATGATTGCCTTTTCCCTTTCATCCCATATATATGTACATATATGTATGTAAATATGATATATATATATATATATATATATATATATATATATATATATATATATTTCGATAAATCGAACAATTAACAAAGTCCAAATCAACATTAATTTCGAATTACATTGAAATCTTGTATTTCTATTCGCAAAAAATAAAAAGAAAAGTACAAAAGATATAGATCACATATTTCATAGATCCAGTTTGATTCAATTCACCTTATCTTTCACCTATCTTTTCAAACGACGAATTTCTATCGTGAATACGATACGTGGCAGAATCTTTTGCGATGAATTGAAAAAAACTAAAACGCGAGTTAAATAAATAATGTATAATATATTTTGGAAAATATTGAACGGAATAAAAAAGAAATGGAAAAAAGAAAAATAAAGAATAAAAACGATCAAGAACGTTTCGTAAAATAGAAAATAAAAAAACAAAAAAAGAAAAAAAAGAAAAAGAAATACGAAAAAATAAAAAGAACATTTTTAGAAGCTCTAATATAATGAAAAATAAGTAGAAATAAAAGAATACAAAATTAAATTAAATGAAGGAATTATGACAAGAGAATAAAATATATATATATATATATGTGTGTGTGTGTGTGTATATAAGTATATACATAAAATCGTAAAAATTGTTAGGAACTCATCGTTAACCTTGCCTTTATCTCCTACGTATCGACCGCGATATAAATATGCATGGAATGTGCAAACGATAGAATATAATCACGACGGCCATATTCGAGTTTGTCAATTTTTACGCAACATTTTTTTTCCAATCATTGTATCAACGTGTGGTGATACTGTTCGAGATGTTCAAGGTCAACGTACCGTTACGTAGTACACATATATATATGTCATGAACGTCACTAGATTCATCGAACGTGAGAGCAACGATAACGAATCAAAATAAAGACAAAAAGAAAAAAAAAACAAATTAACGAATCATATATTAATGAAAAAAAAAAAAGTTTCAAAACGATTGCAAATGATTATTATTTAACCAACTTCCTCGGTCGTAATTCACTCGCAGGAAGTACAAAATGCGACCGCGTACATCCTCGAGGTACGAATAATCACCGGAAAACCAGAACGTGCCGTTATCGCGTCTTTCGCATCTTGATTGAGTCCCATAAAATCAAATACGAAACGCGTCCTTTGCTCGTCTCACTTTTCATCCTCTATCTACATAAATACATAATATCAGCGTTTCTCAACGTACAAGTTGTATGGTCTAATAATTAAAATTTCAATTTTTAATCTGATCCGAAGTGATAGTCCCTGATCGTCTTACGTTCGAACGTAGATCGATGTTTAATTTTTTTTTAATAATTTTCTCAAAAAAAAATTCTCGTCTCGATTTAGTGATAACGAGACAATAACGAATGTATATATATATTTTTTTTAATAATAAATACGCGATATTATTTAATGCAATTAATTGAAATAACAATCGATCGAGATTAAGAAGATAAATTAAAAAATGCGGACATAACCACAACGTACGATGAATCAATAAACGATATTGTTAGTGATAATGATATTACAATAAGATTGAATAAAAATATATATCTATGTACGTATATATATATATATATATATATATATATATATCACAAAAATTTATAAATTTAATTCTTCGTATGATGGAAAAGTGTCTTGGAGTGCACAAAAAAGAAAAAAGAAAAAGACAAAAAAAGTGAAAAAGGGCGCGAATTTTTCACGAACTAACCTAGTCTACCAACGTAACGTTTAGTCGTTTAGACGAAAGAAAGAAGAAAAGAAGAAAAAAAGAGAAGAAATAAAAAAATATATTAGAAAAATGTATGTTAAAGGACGAGATAAAGGAAAACAGGTTACTACTTACTTTCGTTGCATCATTGCGAGCTACGACGGAAACCACCTATATATATATATGTATATATGTATGTATGTCTCTCTTTCTCTCTCTCTCTCTCTCTCTCTCTCTCTCTCTCTCTCTCTCTCTGTTTATATGAAAGCCGCCATGACCAAATTTGGCGCGGTCTCGATCGCGCGCCATTCGTTTTAAAAGAGCATCGAATGTTTTACTTTCTTTCTTTCGGTCTTCCGTGCGAGTATCTTTTTCTCGATCCCTCGATCTCGTCGCGATCTTTTTTTCAAGTCGTAGAAAGAAAAAAAGAAAAAAGAAATATTTTCGTTGAACTTATCTTCTATTAAAAAAGAAAAAAAAAAAAGAAAAATAATCGACGTCATAAACGATAAATTAGTTTTCATTGTTCCATAGATTTTCTTTCTTTCTTTCTTTTTTTTTTTTTTTTGTTCTTTTTATACATATCTCTATCGTGTGGAATCGGCCACACGTACGTTTTCACGTTGTTGTTGCAAATGATTTTACAACACGTGCGCGCATACTGTTATTCTCTTTTCTTCGAGGTTCCAGACGAAAATTGTTTATTTGAATTAGCTATTTGTACGTTCACAGTGAAGTAGGACGATGTTACGATACCTATAGATTTTTTTCCATTTTTTCCTCTTACGGATAACCGATCGTTTTCTACTTACGAGTTGAATCGCGTAGTTTGAAAAAAAAAGAAAAGAAACAATTAAAAGAAAAAAGAAAAATTTTAAATTCGACCACGAATTTACGTTCGTTCGTTAACGTATCTGTCATAACATAATATACCATATTACATATACATACATACATACATACATATATATATATATATAATACAATTTTTCTTCGAATAACGAATGAGTCACAAGACTGACGCATTGACGTTAATTTTCGATGCGTTTGCTTAATAATTCTCGGAATCATCGATATTTCTCTATATATCAAATATATTATAGAAACATTTCGTATGTACGTTTCAACGTAATTGAAATTAACCAACAAATAAAAAAGAAAAAAGAAACAAATGAATGGTAAAACAAACAAAAAATAAGTTGTAATTTATTACAAGTAAATATCGAACGAGGGGTGCTAAAGATACCCTCAAAAACGTAACGCTTGTGACGATCCTGAAGTTAGAAGGCCAGGGAACGATCGAAACCGGAACGGCGGAGTCGCGACAGTGTTGTCGTCGGACGTGTCTGTTGGTGGTCAAGAGTTGGCGAGTTAAATATTATCTACAAGAAAATAAGAGGGGTCTCCCTTTCTCGTGTGTCGTGGATCTTGTTAACAGTGAGTAACCGTAGCGTTCAACGCACGTTCGTTCGATATCTAACGACTATTTCGACAATTTTTCCTTCTTATTTTATTTTTCTTTTAAATTGAAACGATCCTCGCAGTGGATGGTTTCACTGGAGAAATTTCAAGAAATGGGCGTACTACCTTTTACACGAATTTCACGTCCCCGTTCCGAGTTTCATTTAATCGCGTTTTAACGTAGAAAAACGATTGAATCTATCGACGTTTAAATCGTTCGAATATCTTTCGGTAAGATATAATAAATTATACTCGTGAATTTTAATCGTTATAGTCTGGTTTACCTACGTACGTATCGAGCTAACCTCAAAAAATTATGAACTATAGATGTATATATATTGCGCGAGAGCGTAGGGACATCCAACGGGTGTTTCCCGAAATAGACATGATTCACAACAGAACCGTGGTGAATTGACAGATCCTCTTCTTCTTCTTCTTCTTCTTCTTCTTTTTCTTCTTTTTTTCTTCTTGTTCTTCTTCTTCTTGTACTTCTCGAGTCCGTGAGTCGTTACGCTTCGTTGGATCGCGCCATCCGATTATAATGTTTATTTTTGTTCTCTGACTTTTTTCTTCTTTACGTGATATTGACGAATGATAGTGAACGAGCTGTGTGATTTGGAGGATCGAATGTGAACGTGATTTGTTGTGCTTATGTGAGCTACCTTTTCTTGGAGGTTTTCTTTTTCTTTCTCTCTCTTTTTTTTTTTTCTTATATATAAGTTTTATTTTTATGAGTGCATATCGGATATAGCGAATAAGGTAGGACGATAAGGCTCCGGTTAAGAATTCTACATTGCGAGTATGTATTAGAATCTTTTGTAATCTAACTTTTTTATATCAAGCGTGTTCTGTATTACGAACATAATATTGTCAGTATTAGAATATATTTTTTATGAATCTATTCTCTGCAACGATAAATAAGATACAAGATCAAACATTATATGATCTTGCGAAGAATCTATCTATAAACTATAAGAAATATTATATCGTTTATGATAAAACTATATATGTACGTAGAAAAGAGCTCGTATCGAAATAGCAAGGGAAGTATCGAACGATAAGACAAGGCTCTTCTAAAGAACTTTCTAATATTACTTCAATAGAAACGAATATCTCATTTCATCTTTCTTTGTTCTACCAAGTCTAATCTATATATTTAATTTAAAATATGATTGAGAGAGAAACAGATACCGAGTATAAAATATTTAGTCGTAGACGGTATGTATGACAGGTATAGTTTAATTCACACGCGTGTTAGTTTTTATAAAATCCTTTTGCATATATCAATCTTGCTTCCTTTTCCTCTTCTTCCTCTTTCTTTCTCTCTCTGTTTCTCTCCCAACCATGTTTTCCAAACTTCCTGAAATAACGGAGAGATAAAAGAAGGTGACAACATTATTGCGTAAATTCATAGAGTTTCGTACAAACGACGGAAAGTTAAGTTCCGGTCTAAGTTGTATTAATAGAAAGCTATAGTATAATCGTGTATTGTCGTACGTATATCTATTTAAGTGTGTATCACGTACACATATGCATATATGTACATATATCATACGTAAACGTTTTAAAAAGAAAATAGTAATAGGAGCATTGCGCACGTGAGCGTCCTACGTTCTATCGCATGTACGTAGTACAAGACACCCACATACACATATACATATGCATACACACACACACAAAACGTGTAATGAGATCCACACTTAAAGAAATACTTATACTATTTCGAATGTGTACGTGAGCTTTCCACGAAAGTTATAACGTAGCTACAAAGAAGAGTTTAAACGTGGTCTTAAGCTTTTGAGCTCACTGCCAACTATGATGCATAATCGTGCGATCTGATATCATCGCAGACGAGAGATTTATTCTCGAGACACGCTGCGTTTACATTCCGAGGACGGAATGAGATTAAAGAACGACTACGACGACAACGACAACGACTACAGCAACAACAACGATGACTACGACGACGACATTTCTGAGAGAAAAATTCTTTCATGCATCGAATCGATCACAATTCGTTAACATACTTATCATACTAATTATCTGATCGATTTAAATCACGCTTCTGTGTTCTATCTCGTTGGAAAAGAAAAAGAAAAAATAAGAAATAAGAGACAAATAGAACGTTTAGAAAGTAAAATTAAGATAAAAATAAAGGGACACTTTAACACAATATTTTATAGTATTTTATATATAAATAAAAAATACCGTGGTATGGTATACAATAGTGTTGTATCGGTTTGCAACTACTATTGTGTTATTGAGTTGATAAATAAATAATGTCGGAGTTTGCAGTATTTTATGATATAAAAAAATAAATAACACTATTATACTATAGAATACTATAGTATTGTTTTAGAATTGGCAATATTTTATATGTAAATAAACAATACAGCATGGATAATAATAATAAGAAATAATTTTGGAGAAAAATTGTCAATGAAATATTATTAAATATGCAATATTTTTTATTTAGATATAAAACAATGAAAATAAAACAACGACGTTATTTATTGGTCGAGCTAATAAGATCTTTTTTCTCAACCCCCATTGATAATCAGTTAGTTAAATCGGTTCATTCGAGTCTGCTATTTATGCCTCTTCATATTTATTATGGTAATCCGTATACGTCGATCTTTGGACCTTTTATATCGACAAAAAAAATTACATCAAGCTCGAGATAATTTATCGTTTCTATTAATGAAGATCATATAGTAACGAGTAATAACGTTATATTGACTTTCTTCTTTTACCTATAACATTGTTATTACAAAAAGAAAAAAAAGGAAACTCTAAGCTTCAAAAATTAGAATATTTAATATGATCGACGAAAGCGGTAATTTATTGATACTATAAAAAATAGATCTCCAGAGAAACGTCTCTTGTTAATTAATAATAATTATTATCCGTGATAATGAATATTCATTGTATTGCATAAAAAAATAACTTATTACAATTCTTTTTTCTTTCTTTTTCTTTTTTTAAATTCGTACCTATTCGTATCGTTGAACGCGTTACGAAAAGTCCTATAAAACGATACAAGAAAAAGTATCGAGAAAAAAGAAAGAATAATCTTATAGAACGTTACTGGAGAAAATGAAAAAAAAAAAAAAAAGTATGTACGTTACAGTTTTTTACGTTTCGAGGGTAATCAAACGCGAAGAAAAACAATCTGTATCAATAAAAAGAATGAAAGTCGATATATTATTCTGAACTTTTTATTGCTTTTAACGTAATGCATAAATTTGTAACAAGCGTAAAAAAAAACGTGTGAAAAGAAAACTTTGGAGATATATATATATATATATATATTTTTTTTTTCAAGATTGTGCACGAGACACAGCCTTTCGTGATCGCATGAAAGACAGAGAGTAGCAATCCTATGGTAATCTATGCGTGATGAGGATACATTCATCATACTTACTCGGCAAAAGCATGCTGTGTTTCACGAGCATGTTCGTTGGTTCCACTTAAGAGTTTAAACTATATACATATGCTTTAAAGAGCGCACTGTTTTCTATCTGGTAAATGTCGAGTGTCGTCCTCCCTCGGGTGCATATATGTTCGTTTAAAATACAAGGCGATCCAAACAACCATGATTAAAACAAATCGTACCTATCTTCCTCTTTTTTTGTTTTTGTTTTTTTTTTCAAAAAAAAAAAAAAAATGCTAGAGAAAAAATGCATGAATGGTGGTTTTAAATGGACTACGTTTGCAATTATATATATGTAGATTTTTTTTTTTTCGCAGATGCAATAAAGCACGTGTATTTTTCTATTGCATCATATATACATATATATATATATATTTTTTTTTTCTTTTTCATCTTTTTTCATGGAAATCTTTTTCATTTTTCTTTTCCTTTTTCTTTGTTTCTTTTGCATACGTCGAAAAATAATTATCTAAAGACATATTTTGAAATAACGCCTATATAACGCTCGTAATAACGCAACTACAATCAGCCATATTTCTTTTTCTTGGGTTGGAATTAGAAAAGAAATATTAGAGGAAAGAGATGGATGGTAAAGTTCAAGGTGAATTCAATACGCATATTCACGCTCATCGTATTTTTACATACTCTTGTGAGAATTACACTTGCATAAGAAAAAGAAAAAATATCATCGTAAATATAAATATAGATATATAAAATCATTCATCTTTTTTTTCTTCCTCTAAAACTTTTTTCTAATTTCAAATTAACAAAAAAGAAGAAAAAAAGAACAGTTACAATTATTTGAATCACTCTATACAAGCGTGCATCTATCTCTCTTGAAAATCAGCATCCTTTTCTCTTTCTAATTCGCATATTTATACGTGTGTTGTGTGCTTGTACATTTGTGTGTGTGTGTGTGTGTGTGTGTGTGTGTGTGTGTGTGTGTGTGTGTGTGTGTGTGTACATACGACTCGAAAGCTTTAACTGTGTCTCTCGAAATAAATATGGCGGTAATGTAAACACGAATGGCTTTAATTCTTTTTTCTTTTTCTTTCTTTTTTTTTTTTCAAATTAAATGAAACATAAATTTCTTTTTCTCATTATTTCTTTAACGCATTATGATATTTAATGTCTACTGTTTTTTTTTCTTTTTTTAATTTTCTTAACTTAAAATATCATTGATAAACGATACGAGAAAAAATCATGCTAATTGGGCGTATAAATTTGTGGATGATCTATTATCTAGGCCGTCGTCAGTGAAGCGTCCGGAAAAGGCGCCAAGTCGTCGCGACGCCATTATCGGCGCCCGTACGATGTCGATATAGTTCTGTATATCTACATACAAATAGTAATGTAGTTACTTACTTACTTACTTCGTAACGTCCTCTTTATCTCTTATTTTTTCTCCTTTCTCGAAGATCATTCACTTCATTGCACGTTATTTAAGAAAGAACAAAACTGTTATATACGAGAACAAAAAATTCATTTTCTATGAATTCGTCGTATTAATAGGAACGAAATATTTTCTGCAAAAATTTTTTCCTTTCTTTATCATTAAGTATACCTTTAAATCGTATCAATCCTTTAAATATTTTTTTTTCTCAACATGCTTGTATCAGAATTTGATATTTCGAAGGATGAACGAAAGGATAATTGATTTAATTAATTTGTCGATCACGTCGATATTGTGTCATTAAAATAATGAGTAAAAATAATCCATGTAAAGAGATATGTCGTAGAGCAAAAAAAAAAAAAAAGAAAAAAGATTATTTTTATTGATTCGAAGATGACGGACGAGTTGTATAAAAGAAATTTTGTATTCTCAATTTGTTCATCGAAAAATTATGATCGAACGAATTATGAAAGATCATAATTTTTAATTTTCTTTTCTTTTTTTTTTATGGTTTACAGATTCCAGAGACGTTGTTTCTATATAATCAAGAAGTAACGAGTAAATAGCAATTAATTACGTCAGAGGAAAGGAACGAAATAAAGAAGAAGAGAAAAGAACCAGTGAGTCTATTTATTTTTTTTTTATCTGTCTCTCTCTCTCTCTCTCTCTCTCTCTCTTTTATATTTTTCTTTCTTTCTCTCTTTTTTTTTTTTTAATTTAAATATCGCTCGGGCCATTTTTAGAACACGTACTTACGACGTAGAGTTAACTCACTATCTCGTTTAAATAACACCTAAAATATGATGCACGTCCGCTCCCTTTCCTGTTATTCCCGCTCGTTCGTTCGCATGCAAACCAGACGATGCGTGAAAGTGTTTATTACCCACACGGCACACAACGTATCGCACGTCTCTTTCATTTCATATGCAGGCCTCTCTTTCTCTCTCTCTCTCTCTCTCTCTCTCTCCTTTTCTCTATTACTTTTAATTGTAAAACATGTTGCGTGTCTTACGTGACGTAAAGATCATTAGACTTTTAATATTTCGACTTGGTAGTTCGTGTCGAACGAATTAACGATACCAAACGTAATCGTACATTTCCTTTCATCACATTTCTTATTTATATTTTACATAATTTTTATTATAAAAATGTATTTAAAAAAAGAATATATATATATTATATTTTATAAATTTATATATATATATATGTATGTAATATAGTTATTGAAAATCATATAAAATAAAAGACATAAATCACTGAAGAATTTAATTAATATATTAATTTGTGTTCTGATCCAATATTGCAACTTGAACGTTTTAAATTAAAATGAAATAAAATGGACAAGAGTTTCTAATCTTCCATCTACTTTAGAGTTCTACTTTCTTACTTACTTACTTACTTACTTACTTACTTACTTACTTACTTACTTACTTACTTACTTACTTACTTACTTATTAAATTCGATCGGTTAATCGTAATGCATTTACTTAAGTATATGACAGTAAAAAAAATTTCTTTTAATCAGAAAGATCACATCCTTGTTGGAGATAGTCGCAATGGCCACATTATCTTTACGGATCTCCATTCCGGAGAAAAATGCAACGAAGATGATGCAATTTGATCCAAGTACGTCAGTTTATGATGCCTGTCGTATAATACGAGAAAAATTAGCAGAGGCCAGTAATATGGGACAACGTGAGTCTAATTTATTTACTCTCTTTCTCTCTCTCTCTCTTTCTCTTTCTCTTTACTCTTATCCTCTCTCTTACCCACTCAACCAATCCATAAATTTTTCCATTTGATCTTTAACGATTGTTAATTAATCATTAATCATTATCGATTGTTATCGATTTTCTACTTACGATACCTTTTTTATTTTATTTTATATTTAGCCAAGGATTACGGACTTTTTTTTGCCGACGAGGACGTAAAGAAAGGTGTTTGGCTCGAACCAGTAAGGAATCTCGATTATTATATCTTACGAAACGGCGATCTTTTGGAATATCGTCGTAAACTTCGTACTCTGAGAGTACGAATGTTGGATGGTACATTGAAAACATTGTTGGTAGACGATAGTCAACCTGTCGCTAATCTTATGGTAGTTATATGCACGAAAATTGGGATTACAAATCACGACGAGTATTCTCTTGTACGCGAGCTCGTTGACGAAGAAACGGAAAATCAAAAACCTGGTAACTTTGGTACTTTAACGTTGAAGAGAAGAAAGGAGGACAAAGGTGAGAGAGATGCTAAGATGGATCAATTGAGGAAGAAACTTAAAACTGACGACGAAGGTAATTTAAATACCTAAGTTACTTACTTTATTTAAAAAAAAAAAAAAAATAAAGAAAAAAAAACAGGATAGAAAAACATTTCTAATTTCATTGTTATCGTTGATTTTTTCTAGTTAATTGGATAGATCCAAGTAAGACTCTTCGTGAGCAAGGTATCGACGAATCGGAAACGGTATTATTAAGAAGAAAATTTTTCTTCTCGGATCAGAACATCGACAGTCGGGATCCGGTGCAATTGTCACTTTTATACGTACAAGCAAGGGATGCAATTTTGGATGGTACACATCCGGTTACACAAGAGAAAGCTTGCATCTTCGCTGGTATCCAATGTCAAATACAATTCGGTGATCACAAGGAGGACAAACATAAGCCAGGTTTTTTGGAGTATGTTTCCCCGTTATTATATCTTTACATAATGATTTTTTAAAAATCGTGATTTGACAAAGAAAAAAAAATATATATATACAGAAGAAGACAACATTTTATCCATATATTTATTATTTGTTCGTTCGTAAACAGCTTGAAAGAATTCTTACCGCAATCTTACGTGAAAGTAAAGGGTATCGAGAAGAAGGTATTCGCCGAGCATAAGAAACACGTTGGATTGTCCGAACTCGATGCTAAAGTTTTGTACACGAAAACGGCTAGATCATTGAGCACATACGGTGTCACGTTCTTTTTGGTAAAGGAAAAGATGAAGGGTAAAAATAAACTTGTACCAAGATTGCTCGGTGTAACGAAGGATTCAGTTTTACGATTAGACGAGAAGACCAAAGAAATATTAAAAACGTGGCCATTGACAACCGTCCGACGTTGGGGTGCTTCCCCGAATACGTTCACCCTTGATTTCGGAGATTATTCCGATCAATATTACAGCGTACAAACTACCGAGGCAGAACAAATCTTACAATTGATCGCTGGTTACATAGATATCATATTGAAGAAGCAAAAGGGTAAAGATCATTTTGGTATCGAAGGGGACGAAGGATCAACTATGGTCGAGGATAGTGTGTCACCTTTAAAGTAAGTCTTACACCTTGTCAGATAACAAATGTGTGATAATGTGTTATTGCGAAAATACTTCCTTCTTGCGTGTTATTTAAAGGGGAATCATAATTGATATTAAAAGAAAAAAAAAAAGAAAAGAAAAAAAAAGAAACGAAATTAGCAAGGTTTATGTCATAACTGACATAAGGTTGGTCGGGTATAGATGATCGTATTATTCCTTCACATTTACTTCTTAGTTACCGTGACAAGTGACAAGTCAGTTTTGTCGATTGATCTAATAAAAAAAAATGGAACAGTTTTTAAGAGAACAACAGTGCAAACACGAAAAGTGGCTTTCTAATGCTATGAAAAAGTAGGAGACTTTGAAATCCGATTTGATTTTTATTAACAAATGTCTAATATTTATTTTCTTTTTTCTTTCTTTCTTTTTTTTTCTCTCTCTCTCTCGTTAGAGCGACAATTATGCAACACGAGACTAGTAACGTTGGAAAGGGAAATGTTGAAGCTGTTTCCGTCGCAATACCCGCAGTTATAAGAGCAGGTGGTGATGGTAAGTTGAATAAATATAATTATATGTCATTAAAAATCGTTCGATGCAATCGATGTCCCATAGTTAGAGAAATTAGCATTAATCGTTTCAATTTCATAATTCAATTTATTTTCTTAGCGAGAGAGAGAGAGAGAGAAAGAGAGAGAGAGAGAGAGAGTGAGAGCGAGAGAGAAAGAGAGACACACGTTATATTATCACTTTTAAATCAGAGAACGAACAATTCTTGCACGTTCTATATTTCAATATTTCTTATTATAAAGTTCGTATTACTATTTTGTATATACATGTACGGCTTTTATTGTGTATATATATATATATCTATATATTGGTTATTTTCAGTTACAAAAGCTTTTGTAAATGGCTTCATAAGTAACTTTTTCTTAGTAGTTTCCAAAAAGAATTTTCGTTTTTCTCTCTTCTTTTGTTTGTTTGTTTTTTTTTTTTTTCTTAATTTTTGTTATTATCAAGGATGGACTGTATTTATGGTAAAGCAAAAGACCAGCGAGAAATAATTGTTCTGTAAATATGGGACACAAGAGATCATAGGTTAGACTGCATGATAAAATTTATAGGGGCTCGACCATATGGGACAGGTCACATGGGTGGTGCTCAATACACGACCGTCAGCGGACAAGTCAACATCGCACATGCTCCGCCAATGGTAAGAATGTTAAAAAAAAAAAAAAAAAAAAGAAAAGAAAATGAAACAAAAGCTCGGGCTACAGCTAAAATTGAATTGATTTGATTTTCGAATATCCAGTTTCTATCGGTTCGATTTAATTCTAACGTTGATGTTTCGCGTTAGCAGAGCAGCTACTCTGTGTTTTTGTTGCATCATAACTTCGGTGAAGCATATACATGGATTGCAGGAAGTATCAATATGCTATGATATATGATATAATTATGCATATTCGATTTAGACAATCGGTAGAATAAAGAGATTAAAAAAAAAAATGGAAGAAAAAAAAAGAATGAAAGAAAGAAAGAGGGAAAGAAAAATGAAAGGAAAAAATTCCAAATCTCAAGGAACTAACTAAAAATTGAATTTATTTTCATGCTAGACGTCTACTATTGCGGACACAGAGTAGGTACACCGACGATGCTCCCATTTTTAGTTATTCGCACTATTCTATTGAGTTTACAAATACCGTTTTTACCGTTTATGACATTGTTTCCATTATGTTTTGTACTTCTGCTTGTTCACGAATGTTCAATCAACGAAACTCTCGTAAAATTTTCATTGACATTGCGATTACATTAGTCGTGCATGCATCCGGAATTTTTCTTATGCACTTGTTCGATATTTTTGCAAACGTAAAAGAGTTGTCTTGGAAGTGAATATATATATATATATTTTTTTTCTTTTTTTTAATGGAAATAAATAAACTAATAATATGAGAATCGATGTAACGAAGAAACGCAAATTTTTAGATTTATTAAGATTATACTTTTTTTTTCTTGTTTCTTTTTGAAAAATAGGTGCAACAAACAAAAGTTACATCCGTCCTGTCGGAACCACAGCGTGCCTTACTTTCGACGATAACAGCCGGTCACGAGGTGATCAATATCGCAGAAACGGAACTCTCTTGCAAAGCACAATTACCGGAACTCGGTACCGATCCAGCATCCCTAAAATGGATCGAACAGACCATAGATACGCACAAACAAAATGTTGGCTCTCAGATAGCAGCGATGAACGCAGCTACGGCACAAGTAGTAACGTTGACTTCGGGCCCAGCGGATGACGTCGATCATACGGCCGTAGGTGCAGCGATAACAACCATAGCCACGAATCTTCCTGAAATGACAAAAGGTGTTAGAATGATAGCAGCTTTGATGGAGGATGAATCATCTGGAGAACGTTTACTCGATGCAGCTAGAAAATTGTGTTCCGCTTTCTCAGATCTACTGAAAGCGACGGAACCAGAAACTAAAGAGGTAACGTGTTATTCGATATTTGAATATCAAAAATATAAGTATATTAATAAAGGAAGATAACGATTTAGTTAATGAATGACGAGACGACGGTGTTAGTATTTGTATCGATAGATTAAAAAAATGAATAGTGTTCTGCGTAATTTCTACTCTTTATGGACGATACGTAAACACACAAGTTTCGCGTTAAAAGATCATTTTTAGTTTACCTTGAAACGTATTTAATTTTCTTCTTCTTTTTTGTATTTTAAGAGTGTGCGTTTAGTACTTGCTATCGCTTTAACGAGATCGTAAAGAATGTATGTGCCTTTCGACGTAATCATGTGATATTGGTTTACAGCCAAGGCAGAACTTGTTGAACGCTGCATCACGGGTTGGCGAAGCGTCGCATCAAGTATTGACAACGATCGGCGAGGAAAACGATTCAAATCGAGAATTACAGGATATGTTGCTCGCATTAGCGAAAGCTGTAGCGAACACGACTGCCGCGTTGGTATTAAAAGCGAAAAACATAGCGGCTACCTGCGAGGATTCGGCTACGCAGAACAGAGTAATATCAGCGGCCACGCAATGTGCGTTAGCTACGTCCCAATTGGTAGCTTGTGCGAAAGTGGTAGCACCGACTTTGCACTCGCCCGCTTGTCAAACGCAGTTGATGAACGCCGTGAGAGAGGTAACGAAAGCTGTCGAGGGTTTGGTCGAGGTCTGTAACGAGACCTGTAACGATGAAAACTTATTGAAAGAATTGAGTACGGCAGCGAGCGAAGTCAGCAGAACGTTGAACGATCTTTTGAATCATATTAAAACAGCTACCAGAGGCGAACGTGCAAAGGAATCTATTCAAGAGGGTGCGGTCGAAACGATTCTCGTAGCGACGGATAAACTTTTCGCTAGTACGGGAGACGCCGGTGAAATGGTCAGACAGGCTAGAGTAGTTGGACAAGCTACAGCGCAATTGATTCAAAGTATCAAAGGTGAAGCTGAGAAACAGACCGATCCGGAACAACAGCGACGTCTCTTAGCAGCCGCTAAGATATTGGCCGATGCTACAGCGAAAATGGTAGAAGCCGCTAGACAATGTACGAGCAGCCCGCACGACGCTAAGATGCAAGATCAGCTTAGACAAGCTGCCGAGGAATTAAGAACGGCTACAACGGTAGCCGCTACTCCGGCATTGCGTAGAAAATTGATCGTACGTTTGGAGGCTTGCGCGAAACAAGCCGCATCCACGGCAACTCAATGCATCGCTGCTTCTTCCGGTGCTGTACACCACAACACGAATCACGCGAGTCAGGAGGAATTGAACGTAGAGTGTAGATTGATGGCTCAACACATACCGCATTTAGTCGCTGGAGTAAAAGGGACCCAGGCTCAACCGGACAATCCTACCGCACAACTTAATCTGATTAATGCCGCGGAACAATTTTTACAACCGGGCACTGCCGTAATCAAAGCTGCCAGGGCTGTTTTGCCTACAGTAACCGATCAGGCATCAGCAATGCAACTGAATAATACGTCTCAACAACTTGGTTCCTCGTTGGCCGATTTAAGATCGGCCGTAACACGAGCTAGAGAAGCTTGCGGTGGATTAGAATTAGATGCTGCCGAAGAATTAATTAACAGTTTAAAGGACGAATTGAAAGAATTCTATCAAGCTGTAGAAGCTGCCTCTTTGAGGCCATTGCCCGAGGAAACTATGGAATCTACGGCTTTACGACTTGGCTCGACATCCAAGAATGTTGGATATGCTATGGCACAATTGCTGTCAGCTGCTAAACAAGGAAACGAAAATTATACCGGAAGTGCCGCTAGAGAAACTGCGTCGGCACTTAAAGATCTTACGTATGCTGTACGCGGTGTCGCCGCTACGTCTAATCAACCAGAGACGCAAAAGAAAGTGTTGATGACCGCCGACGACGTAATTCTCCGATCTCTACATCTTGTCCAAGAGGCCAGGCGAGCATTGAAGAATCCAGACAACCCAGAAAATGAAGCGAACTTAGCTGCCGTCGCCAAAGACGTATCGCACTCCTTGAACAAATGTGTCTCTTGTCTGCCTGGTCAGAGAGACGTGGACGATGCTATTCGCACGATAGACGACATGAGTCAAGTTCTTAATATGAATGAGTTCCCGCACACCGATAAGAATTATGGGTAATTATTTATCACAAATTTTTATACGCTTTACGTTTACTAATAGTACGTATTGTTCTCGTTCTACTTGTTATCAACTTTTTACAACGTCTAACTAGATATACAAACTTCAGCTAAACTGAACGATATGACGGAATATTCTAACGTTTGTGTTATCTTTTTTATCTTTTTTACTTTTCTTTTCTTTTTTTTTTTTTACAGACAATTGCAGAATGACCTCAACAATGCGGCTGCCAACTTGAACGACGCCTCTTCGAACGTCGTCTCTTCGGTTCGTTCACCTGTACAATTGGCAAGTTCTTCCAAACAATTTTCAAATGCTTTCGGAGATCTATTAGGCGTTGGTATGGAAATGGCAAGTCAAACCACCGTAGAAACCAGAAGTCAAATGGTGGTTTCTTTGAAAAATGTTAGCATGACGTCCAGTAAGCTTCTCACAACAGCCAAGTCAGTAGCCGCCGATCCTAGCGCGCCGAATGCCAAGAATCAACTTTCTGCTGCTGCACGAGCAGTGACAGATTCAATAAATTACTTAGTCGATGTTTGTACATCAGCAGCACCAGGACAAAATGAATGCGATAACGCTATAAGAAACATTCAATCGATGGCATCTCTTTTGGATAATCCTAGCGAACCTATATCCGATGCGTCGTACTTCGAGTGTTTGGAAATTGTTATGGAGAAGAGTAAAAGTCTCGGAGATGGTATGACGGGTATCGCGAATCATGCAAAGAAATCGGAACACGAACAGTTTTCGGTAGCCGTTAGAGGAGTCTCATCATCGATTTGCGGATTAATTGAAGCCGCTGCTCAAGCGGCGTATTTGGTAGGTGTTAGCGATCCTACATCGGTAGCTGGAAAACCTGGCCTCGTAGATCAAGCACAATTCCTGAGAGCCGCTCAAGCGATTCACACTGGTTGTCAGAGTCTTGGTAATCCAACGAGTACTCAACAGCAGGTATTATCGGCGGCTACGATGATAGCCAAACATACCAGTGCATTGTGCAATGCTTGCCGTCAAGCATCTAGTAAAACCAGTAATCCAGTTGCCAAACGTCACTTCGTACAATCGGCAAAGGACGTAGCGAATTCAACCGCTTCCTTGGTAAAAGAAATAAAGGCACTCGATCAGAACTATTCCGAGATAAATCGTGAGAAATGTGCGGAAGCGACGAAGCCCCTTTTGGAGGCTGTCGACAATCTTTGCACGTTCGCGAGTTCCCCGGAATTCGCTAGTCAACCGGCTAAAATATCCGTCGCGGCTAGGGCAGCTCAGGAGCCTATAACGAGCGCTGGGAAAGCTATCATCGGTGGTTCCTGCGCGATGGTACAAGTTGCGAAAAGTTTGGCCATATCGCCGAAAGATCCGCCAACCTGGCAACTGTTAGCCAACAACAGCAAAAACGTAAGCGACTCGATCAAGTCGTTGGTCGCATCGATACGTGACAAAGCGCCAGGACAAAAGGAATGCGAGGCCGCGATAGAAAAGCTTTCAGCTAGAATCCGTGAACTGGATACGGCCTCTCTCAGTGCCGTTTCACAGGCCCTTGTACCAAGACGCGATAACACTGTACAAGGTTTCACCGACCAAATGGAGAGTAGCGCGAGCGAATTGCGAGAGAAATTGGAACCGTTGCGTAACGCTGCGAAATACGAAGCCGAAAATGTCGGACATTCCGTTAATCAAGTTGCATTGTACTGCGAGCCCTTGGTATCATGCGCCATTGGTGCCGCATCTAACATGGTACATTCGAAACAACAAATGGTATTGCTCGATCAGACCAAGACGGTAGCAGAATCAGCTTTACAATTGATATACGTTACCAAAGAATCGGGTGGAAATCCTAACGCAACATCTCTTCACGCGGAAGTGGACGAAACCGTCGAATCCATGAAAGACGCGTTACACGAGTTACAAAACACATTGGAAACAATATCAACGTCTAACGGAATTGTTACAGGCTTGATCGATACCATCTCACGAGCTATGGTCAGGCTAGAGGATCATAGAATGTCTACGATCGATACGGTCGACTCTTATGTCGATTATCAAACGAGGATGGTCGAGGCGGCTAAAGAAATCGCAAGACTCGCACAGGAAATGGTAAGACAAATCATGAAGAATTCCTATTACGCAAATTTATTAATAATGCGTTATTATCTCCGTAAAAGTGTGTACCGTCAAAGTAAATCTAATGTTAAATAAACCGTTCTTTCGACAGTCGACGAAATCTAGTACGGACGTGGCCAGATTGGGACCGCTTGCAGTAGATATCTCTCACAAATATACACAGCTCGCCCGAGACACTTCAGGTGCATCGGCCGCGGCCTCGAACGCTGACGTTTCAACTAGATTAAGAACCGGTGTTCAAGAACTTGGACAGACCTGTATCGACATAGTACGCGCAGCTGGAACCTGTCAAATGTCACTCGGTGACGTCTACACGCAACGGGAGGTAGCCGAACACAGTAAGATCGTCACGGAGAAGGTCTCTCAAGTTTTGGCCGCTCTACAAGCTGGTTCGCGCGGTACGCAGGCATGTATCAATGCTGCGAGTACGGTATCCGGTATAATCGGTGACCTTGACACAACCATCATGTTCGCTACCGCTGGAACTCTGCACGCGGAGAACGAAGGTGACACGTTCGCCGATCATCGCGAAAACATATTGAAGACTGCTAAAGCTTTGGTGGAAGATACGAAAACGTTGGTTGCTGGTGCTGCTTCCTCGCAAGAACAATTAGCCGTAGCTGCACAAAATGCTGTCTCGACGATCGTACAACTCGCCGAAGTAGTGAAATACGGTGCTGCCAGTCTTGGTAGTCAAAATCCTGAGGCACAGGTTATGCTTATCAACGCTGTTAAAGATGTAGCCTCCGCGTTAGGCGATCTCATACACGCGACCAAAGCTGCAAGTGGCAAACCTATCAACGATCCCAGCATGGCACATTTAAAGGATTCCGCGAAGGTAAGAGAATGTGAAAAGAACAAGAAAAAACGAACGTTGACCTTTCTCACGTCCTTGGTCACCATTACACACGACCTTACCTGACTCATTCACCTATTTCTACCTGTACCTTCTCCGTCGTTATGTTCGTGACTATAGCGATTGATCTAATCGGAAGATTGATCTAATGAGAAGTTCGAGAACTGGCGGACTTCGTGTTCTCGCTTGTCTTCTTTCTTTTTTTTCTCTCTCTTTTTTCTTTTTTTTTTTCCTTTTCTTTCTTTTTCTTTTTTTTTTACGTTAACCCGCTGAAGCTGCAGCTTTATCGAGGAACGAGACGCATCTATCTATCTAACTAAATGTATTAACGATTGTGCGAAAAAAGGAAATAGTATTAGAACATTCTAAACAATAGGATAGAAAGTGACTAAAAACAGTGTGATTATCAAATACACGTTTAATCTGGCACGTGATCTATGTGTGTTGATCTAACGATGGCAGTAGGAGCAACCACGAATGAGCGTAACCACGTTAAGTCGCAAGGCGTTTTAACTAATTGCATTCATCGATGTTTTTCTTTTTTTTTTCTTTTTTTTTTGTTTCTTTTTTTTTTCTCAATAGAATTAACGCATGATACATTCGTTTAATCAACGTCTTTCTTCTTGACTAACCTTTTTCTTTTTTTTTTCTTTCTTACGAAAATGCTTCTTACCACGTTTCCTCACACTTTTTGGGGTGGACTTTAATTGACATCACTTTACACGTATTCTTTTTTTCATCATCTCATATCTAACTAATTCAAACAATATTTTCATCGATCTATCATCTCCAAAATCTCTACGTAACTCTCTCGGTTATAATGAAAACGTGAAAAGAAAAAAAAAAAAAAAAAAGAGAGAGAGAAAAGAGTCCCCGAGAATGAAAAAGAAAAAAAGTAGAAACAATGAGAATTCGTCGATAGACCAAAATTCGTAGGAACGCCATTAAAGTCCACCTTGAAGAAAAATCATTAATTAATTTTGTTTATATATATATATATATATATATATATATATTTGTATATTGATGTGTGTGACATATACAATAATAATGTTTGGCTAGTTGTTTCATTATTTATTTTTTGTTTTTATTTTTTGTTGTTAATTTTGTTTTGTTCTCTCTCAGGAAACGTACGCGCGTTATATTTATTTTTCTCTTCGCTCAAAAGATACAACAATAATCTAATCGCTTTTTCTTCTTTCTTTTTTTTTTTCTTCCTCTTCTTCTTCTTCTTCTTCTTTATTTTTTGTTTTAATAAAAGGGATGATTCATAATCCCTTAGCCGTGCATAGTAACCATGTATTATTTATGTCACAATATACGTACGGTGGACTTTGATAACGACGTTTCATTCACGACTTTTGGTCTGGGCGATCTGGCTAGGTCTTAGAACAACAGCTGCAGCAACAATTCGTGCCTCTGAGTGACTTCGGCGGTTCGGATTCCGATTGGTTCGTGTCCGACCAAGAAGAGGAACTGATACGTCTGCTATCCGTCTCCGAGAGCAATCAACCGGCTCAACCAACCTCCGATTTAGTGTTACTAATGTAGTAACATACGCGCATACGAGTCCACGTTATTACCACGTTATTGTATAGGACGATGGTGTAGTTCTAGCTAGAGATGCAAAAACAGAAAAAGAAGAAAAAAAGAAAAAAAAAGTGTAAAAATATAAAACGGAAGTGGTATCTGGACACCGTAGTATATGGACTCTGCTCGTAGTTATTCATTTTCAAGTTACATGCGTGCGTCACGTTTGTTTGCATTGATCGCATTTGAAAAAGAAAAGAAAGAGAGAGACAGAGATACAGAGAGAAAGAAAGAAAGAAAGAAAGAAAGAGATAATCGCTGATTTTAGGACACAGCTTGGAAATCTCAAACAAGATAATAGACGATTGAATAATCAAGAACAAAAGATAAGACTGACAGTTTTCTCTGCATTTAAATTTTCTGCCCAACTGCATGTGACCATCATCGTAATAAGTTCAACTGTTGTATGGATACTATAGTTAAAGATAATTAGGACGATCTAAACTATCTCTCTCGTGCATCAATTCTCATTTGTCTGAAGAAAATATAATATCGAGAAGAACGATAACTTAATGTTATAAATCTTGTTGATATATATATATATATATATATATATATATATATATATATTGCCGTTGAAATTTCTTTTACGTACTTATACTATAAAATTAGTATATTCTATAACATGATATAAATGAAGATCGTTTTGAACACTCTTGTACCTGTTTTCTGTAATAGAATTTTATCCATTCCGCAAGAATCCAAACGAAACGATTATACTTTCTACTACTTCTTCTTCTTCTTTTTTATTATTTTTTTTATTTTTTTTAACGACCGTTAGATACTTCAGATGTGTCTTTCCGTGACTCAACACTGGGTATGTACATCGTAATCATAAGCAGTGTGTACGCTTCAGGCAATCTCACTGACGAATATCTCTTAATCAGATCTCTCGCGAGCTGTGTTGGCATACTCGATTAAAAGCTTGAAAAAAAGAAAAATAAAGAAAAAAAGGTATTGAAAAGACAGAAATAATAATAAAAAACGAAAGATATAAAAAAATATATATACATATATACACACATATATATATGTGTATATATATATATATATACACACACAAATTAATAAAAACCCATCAATATTCTCGACTCGTACTTCGAGCAACAACTAACTAACACAAAAAAAGGCCGGCTATCATTGCCCTAACAAATCACATAATATCACATCGCATCAAATATATCATATCATACCAAATCATATCATATATCATATCACACGAGTTATTTTATTACCGCTCGCTTTTCTTTGATTCCTTTTATATATTTATACCGTAGAAATTGACACCTAAGGAATTTGATTAACTCGAATTAGATTTAACGTACATGGTAAAACATTGTTTTACCATTGCCAATGCAATATTCGTTACATCTTCTCGTTTAAACTTACCCATTACCTTATACATGTATATATATATCTCGATCCTTAGGTGATGGTGACGAATGTGACATCGTTGCTGAAAACCGTTAAGGCTGTAGAGGATGAACACACGCGTGGTACCCGTGCCTTGGAATCGACGATCGAAGCCATTGCACAGGAAATTCGTGCACTGAGTACATCGGAAGGTCAAAGGAGCAACGTTACGCCTGAGGAATTGGTACGTTGTACCAAGAGTATAACAATCTCAACGGCGAAAGCGGTGGCCGCTGGTAACAGTTGTAAACAAGACGACATCATAGCTGCTGCAAATATGGGCAGGAAGTCGATAAGCGACATGCTGATGATTTGCAAGGGGGCCGCCTACAACTGTGCGGAAACGGCCGAGCTAAGGGACAGAACTTTGCAGGCAGGCCATGACGTTGCTATGAACTACAGAGAGCTCCTTCAGGCGATACTTCAGATAGCGTCTAGATCGGGCGACGCTAAGCATACACTACCACCAATATCTCGGAAGATCGCTCAAAGCGTCACGGAATTGGTGGCCGTCGCTGAGTTATTGAAAGGAAACGACTGGGTCGATCCTGACGATCCCACTGTAATCGCTGAAAACGAACTGTTGGGTGCAGCTGCCAGTAT
The DNA here is from genome assembly GCF_905475345.1 of Vespula vulgaris. NCBI lineage: Eukaryota > Metazoa > Arthropoda > Insecta > Hymenoptera > Vespidae > Vespula > Vespula vulgaris. Next base: position 6,311,117 of record NC_066594.1, read on the forward strand.
CGACGCTGCTGCGAAGAAGCTAGCGAGTCTTAGACCAAGAAGAAGTATTCAGGTAAGTCGTACGAATGTAAATTATTTCTTTTTAATATGTCGTCGATAAATGACGATATTGATTTGGCAGTGAATAGTTGAATAGTAAATGTGAAAATAAAAATATTCTATTATATATAATATATATATACTGTATATATAATATATATAAATATTCTGAGTTTTATATATATATATACATAAAACTTTCTATTTTTTCTTCTTTTATATATGTATAAATATTTCTTTGATATTTCTTTATCTATATGCACATTAATTTTATATAGTTATATATAGAACTATATACAGTATAATATAATAATAATAACACAATTCTAAGTTATATTTATTTACATTTTTTCTTAGGAGGCCAACGAAGATATGAATTTCGACGACATGATCTTAGAAGCGGCCAAATCTATCGCCGCTGCTACGTCCGCTCTCATCAAAGCGGCCAGTGCTGCCCAAAGAGAATTAATCGCAACCGGTAAAGTATCACGAACACCTTTAACCAGCTCCGATGATGGTCAATGGTCAGAAGGATTAATATCAGCAGCAAGGATGGTAGCCGCAGCTACTCATAGTCTCGTTGAATCTGCAAATGCTTTGGTACAAGGTGTCAGTTCTGAAGAAAAATTGATTTCAAGCGCTAAACAAGTTGCCAGTAGTACCGCTCAACTTTTGGTTGCGTGCAAGGTCAAAGCTGATCCAGACAGCGATAGTACCAAACGTTTACAAGCGGCTGGTAACGCTGTGAAACGTGCAACAGATAATCTCGTGCGTGCTGCACAACAAGCTATTCAACAGGAGGAGGATCGTTCCTTGATTTTAAATCGTAGAATGGTCGGTGGTATAGCACAAGAAATCAATGCAAGATCAGAGGTTTTACGTATAGAACGTGAACTCGAGGAAGCTCGAGGCAGACTCACTGCCATTAGACAAGCCAAATACAAAGGATCTTCTTTGTCTTATATACAAGAACGTGAAATGTCATACGAAAAATGTACTCGTACCTTCGACAAGAATTATGTCGTGCAAATGTAATTCGATAGAAAAGCATCGATCTTCGCGTCATCGAAATCCATCGACTTATTTACAAACGCCGTGACCAAATTTTTTTTACTCTTTTTTTCTTTTCTTTTTCTTTTCTTTTCTCTTTCTCTCTCTCTCTTTTTTTTTCTTTTTTTTTCTTTTTTTTTTTGCAATCAAATTTTGATTTACGAAAAAGGAAAGAAAAGATCAGACCGATACGTATTAAAATGTTTAATGTCGTGTTTTATTAACAAAGTCTTGTCGATGTAATCGATCAGATATTTTCATTCTGCTTTCACTCCGTTCATTCCATCAATTTTTTTTTCCTTTTTCTCTTTTTTTTTTCTTTTTTCTTTCTGTCTTTCTTTTTTTTTTTTTTTTTTTGTATCTCTAGATCGAAACGTTCCAACGTCCAACTTAAAATTTCCAGATTCGCGTAAGATGTCACGATTGCTCGTAGATATATTTTATCTTACTTAATAGTTCTATTATTTTCTTTTTTTCTTTTTTTTTCTAATTTTATATTAACCGACGTACATTTTTTGTTATATCCATGAACGATTAATATTTTTATTGGGTACGGTAAAGAAAGAGAGAAAGAGAGAGAAAATTAATGATATTGAAATAAATATAACCGAGAATTCACATAATTTATTTCTCTTGTATTACTTGGCTGATTGAAATCATATTGTTCTGACGCATAACCGTAGTGCGTAGGCGAGTTTAAACCAATAAGAATTATGCGAGGGCGGAGGATAATGAACATGCATATGCATTTCCTTTACGAACGAAATCGTCATTTCTCTTTCTCTCTTTTTTCTTTTTTTTTAATTTTTTACATGACCAAATTTTGTTAACTGGTAAAAAAGCTAAATTTAAAATTCATTAAAAACGAAAATTTAAGAGGTATGTACATACTTTCGTAAAGTTATTTCAAATAGCTAGAGAGATGCTTTTCTGATATTTTTTGCATATTTGCTATTTTCTTTATCAGGTTCAATCATTTTTTTCCCTTTAAAGAAAACATACTATCATATCCATTAATTGAATTTCTAAACGGTAACAAAAAGTGTCCTTAAATAAAAGATTATAATGCGTGTGCTTTCATTATTATTATTATTATCATTATTAGTATTATTATTAGCTTTGTATATGTAATTGCGAATAATTGTTGCAAATAACATAGACTATAATTAAGTAAGTAATCTATTATTATTGTTATTATTATTATTATAAATGATATTAGGGAAGATTTTTTTTTTTTAGTTACCGCCGATTTCTTTTAGCTTTCTTCTATTTTTTTTTTCTTTTTCTTTCTTTTTTGATTTATTTTAATTTTAGCTTTAGCTTTTAATATAATATCGTAAGAAGAACGAATTAACAAGAAGCGCAACATATCAATGTTATTTTATTCATTTTCTTAGGAAGCGTGAATTCACGCTCGTTGTCTGCACGTAACACTTTCCGTTCTTTTTAATTTAACACGAATCGTATTCTTCATTCACAGTGCTTTGCTTGTCATAGATCAATCATTTATATATATATATACAAATATGATATATACAGAGTGGTCCATATTATTATCTACAATTATTTTTTTGTTCTTTCTCTTTTTTTTGAAATGGAAAAAAAAATGTAGAATTCCATATGAGATAGTAAAGAACTAAAGCATAAAAATTGTAATAATAATAATAATAATAATCGAACAAATTTTAATGGCACACATTATTCCCTTGAATTTATTTAAACGACAATATATGTTTAAGATACATTTGAAACTTTTTCTTTTTATTTTAATTGTAATTATTATTTTATAAGAATATTCCTTATCAAAGGGATTCCAGTTAGATGAACCACTCTATAATATATTATATGTTTCTTTGCAATTTGCTTATCATCGTTAAGTAATATCTCTTGAGTTATGTAGATAGATTAAGATTAAATTCCTGTAAGAGAGTGAAAGAGAAAGAGAGAGAAAGATATATATATATATATACATATAATATTATAAATGAGATCGCTTATAAATGATCGATTAGTGCAATTATTAGTCTTTCGTAATATAATAATAATCTATGTATGTGTAAATAATAGTTGCAGGTTTTTTTAACGCGAGTTAAAAAAGAGAAAAAGGAAAAAAAAAAGAAAGAAAACAAAATTGGCTGAATAAAAGTGAAATAGAGCGAGTGAGAGAGAGAGAGAGAGAGAATGAGTGTATGTGTGTCTTAAAATTTGATAATTATGGCTAATATTTAATTTATATATTTTCCACGTGCAGAGATACGGAACTTCATCGGTTTATCATGAGAAAGTTCAAGAGTTTGATATAATGTTCGATAATTATGATAAATATACATATATACATATATATATATATATTTTTCTTTTCTAAATGGGATAGAAAAAAATCTCTGTTGAGAAATAGCTAATATGAGACTCTTCCAAAACAAAATAAGTGTCCCTGACGATACCAGATATCGAAAAGATCAAAGGTGACATTCATACATTGATATACGTTATATACATATGTGGAAGAGTGCCATAATGTAGAAACCATAACAATGACTAATTCAATCATATATATATATGTGTATGTGTGTGTGTGGGCGTGCGTATGTGTACGTATATGTGCGTACACGCGTATACACAAGAGAGCAATGGCTTCTATTATTGCGACAATGCATTATTTTGAGAATATGGATTATATACAGGATGTTTTTAATCATATATATATATATATAAAATTAAAATTAGCATTTTTAATAAACGAAAATAAATGAACTTAAGTTTCGATAATAAAGAAGACTTTTAAACATTCCGCATTTGTTAATTAAACGTAGGGAAAATTATAAAAGTTAAATATCTTTTTTATATCATTATTTTTTTGTTCTTTTTTTTTTTTTTTGTTCTTTTTTCTTACAAACTTAACTTATTTATATATATCATGTTCGATAATATTCTTCGAGAATTATTATATTTTCTTCTTTCTTTTCTTCTTTTTATCTCTTTAACCTACATCGTTGTCATCGTTGGAATCGTAAGAAGAAAGAAACAATACATCGATGATAGGATTAAAAAAAATTAAAAAAAAAATTAAAGATTTCAGAGAGAGAGAGAGAGAGAAAGAGAGAATAAATTCGTCGGCAATAAAAATAAGTTGAAAATAGATCCTTTTCACGTCGTCCTGTAAGATTTCAATGCCTTTTCTACGAACCTCGGCAATACGAACGCTGCTTTGTGTACTTCACTACTGTAATACCTTAAATTCATTTTATCCAATTCTTCTTCCGTGAATATCCTCTTTGGTACCTTGAAATTGGTTTCCTACAAAAGACGATATACAAAAAGAAAGGTATACCATTTAGATTTTAACGATTTAACTTTTTTAAATATTTATGTAAAACCCTCATGTAATTTCTCGCAAGATATAAAGAAATACCTACTGTAGAAAGTCCACCTAATACAAAACCGATTTGTCCGGTTGGATAGGATGGGACAGACGTGATACCATAATCAACTATCGCGAAGGAAGATTTACAATGTTGAAAAGTTTTTACTACGTGATCTAAGTTCATCCATGCTGTACCAGCTTGACTACAAACAATGCCGCCAGGCTTCAAAGCTGTCTTCATTAAACTAAAATACGATTCTTGAAAGAGACACTCCGCGGGACCTGGACATAAATAATTTCACTTGTAACGAAAAATCCTAAAGAAAGAAAATTACATTGAAATATAAAATAAAAAAAAAAGAAAAAGGATAAACATATATATATATATATATTTAACATCTAACCAATCGGATCGCTGCTGTCCGTGATGATAACATCGAATTCTTTCGTGTGTTGCTTCATAAATTCAAATCCGTCTCCGACGTTTAACGTGACCTTGGGATTATTCAGACCAACCCCCATAAATGGCAAATACTTTTTGGATACTTCGAGTACCGTCGAATCGATCTCTACTTGTACGATTCTTTCAACGTTAGGATGTTTTGCAACTTCGCGTGCTACTCCACCATCACCACCACCTACTATTAAAACCTATTCAAATGTTATGTATTAGTTCGTTAGATACCTACGTATACGTATAATTATTCAATGAATTTATTACGAAAAAGATTTGAGGATTAAAAAAAAAAAAAAGAATGGAAGAAGAAACTCAACAAAACTCACGTTCTTTGGATTAGGATGACTACATAATGGCAAAAACGCTATCATCTCTTGATAAGCGAATTCATCCTTTTCCGTACACTGGATAATACCATCGAGTATCAAAGCTTTCCCATAAGTTTTTCTATTTAAAAATGAAGAGAAAAAAAGAAAAAGATTAGTTGACTGGCAGCAATCATCGATAACAAATTTAATAGGTCAAATAACGTATAAAGATATTTCTCTGATGGGTGGACGAGAAGAGTACAATGTTGATAATATATTAACTCAAAATAACCAAATACATATATCTACTATATATCATTAACGTAAATGTTAATAATATATGTCTCGAAATTACAAAATACCCATATATATATATATGTATGTACTATATACTATAAAAAAAGAGCTGAATAAGGCTGATTGTGTCAATATTTATAATGTTAAAATGAAAATTTTATTCGATATAATGTACTCCACTCTTTCACCCTCGATCTTTCCCTTCAACCACCCAGTTGCCCTTCCCATAGATCACCCTAAAAAAAAAAAATGTTCACACTAACGTCTGCACCACTAGAACGTCCTGATATTGCGATTTTTCTCGATGTAACGTGTTTTCAAGTTCGAGGGACAGTGATACACCAGGCCAAAAGTCGTTTATCTCGCTGAACCAGCCGGTCTTCATCGCATCCATACTTCTTCACGATGGGCACGATGGGCACGATGTTCTTCGGCAGAATTCGACTGAAAACCGGCACCACGAATCGAATGAACAACGTCTCACAGTAAAATAAGACAGTCGCAATAATTATGCGGTCAAACATGTTTTCACGAGAGCATCGATTCACGACCGGCTCTCCTTATACATGTGTATGTGTAGTATCTCTTTCTGTAGATTATATGTATGTATATATATATATGTATCTCTTTACACATTGATATGTATATGTATTTGCATATGTCGATTATTGAAGATCTTTTTAAAAAACTAGAATAATATTTTAACAATTAATATAACTTTCCAATTTTACAATCAATATAAGTTATGTTTATAATTAACAATTGTTAAAATAAATTTGTAATTACACATACACAGACACATAACATATATTCTGAATGGAAATTAATATCTTTCATTCATTTCTTTCTTTTACATACAAAAAAGCAGAAATATTCTACGTGGGATAGAGAGTATAAAAAAGAAAAAAAAAAGAAAAAAATCAATAACGTACTCGCGAAAACTTTATTTGATTATCGATATCATATCGATTTTGTTCAATTTGTTTCATTTCAATTATCTTCAATTATATTTCAAATTTAATAACGCGTTATTGTACATGGAGTAATGTTTACCTATATATACGATAATCAAGTCATCGACACAAATGTCGTATTATCGAAAATTTCTTAATTAAAAACATCGTCGGAGAAATAAAATTGTTATTAAAAAGTAAAATAAAATAAAATACAAAATGTGTCAGAACGCTCTAAGTAATGTTACTCTTTTTCTAGACACTTTAGATTCAAAGTAGTTACGCTTGTAATTTTACAAGCAAGTCTAATAACTTTATATTTTGAAACAATAAAAATTAGCAAACGAAAAACTAAGAACTTTTGATGCAACCTGTATAAATGAAAATGTGTCTCTTTTGTCGACGTATCTACTAATACGAAAATATACAAACAATTTATACTACACACACACACACACACACACATATAGAATATTTGAATGAATTTCAGCTAAAGCTAAGGGCAAAAAAGAAAATTGATATATAGAATTATCAAATAGATAAATACGAGTATTATAACTTTCGATCAAACGTTTGTACGATGACAGTCGTAGCTTTAAACATCCCTTTCGGATTATATCGTACAGAAATGGTTAAACGATTCACTTGTTACGTGAAATATTACCATCGATGCTTGCGACATCCAATTTTATTTTATTTCATTTCTTTTTTTTTTTGTTTTTAATTCACAACTCGCAAATACGAAAGTCGAATGCGGTTTCACGGGAAAAAAATTCGAGCTTCCTATCTATTTGGATTGGCACAATAAATAATCTTTTTAATGATTTACATTTAAATAAATAATAATTTTCTTTTTTTATTATTTAAAAAAATATACAATATTTTATATATAAATCAATAACAGACGCTATCGTATATCAATATCTTTTATGTAAATATATGAATAAAACTATTAATATTTATCATTGTAAAACATTAATTATTTTCTACGTCAAAGAAGAGCAAAGAAAAATTATAATAACAAATCATATTCATATCTTAACTTTTTTTCATTGAAAAAATATTGAAACATTTTATAATATACATATATCAAACAAATAAACATCATCAAGCATTTTCTTTTTTTCCTAAAACACTTTTTAATATCATATATTCTAAACGTTCAACGCTGATACTTTTCCCTTTTTCTCTTTTTTTTTTTTTTTATTTTTTACATATCGAAAAATTTCGACATCACTTATTGGCCAATCCGATATAACACGCATATGTATACACACAAAAATATATAAAGCTCGTGTATATTATGTTGAAAAATATAATCAGATAAAAATTCATGAAAGAAAATTTTTAAACGCTGCGTATCATCCTATTAATAAAATTATATTCGTAATAATATTCGAAGCACGTTAATACATTTTATGTTAATACGTACTAAAAGACGAGCACGTTGGCAAGCAGGATTGGAGCTCCGTAGTAGACTAACGGACGTATGTACAAGTAACGGCACTTTAAGTGGCAGCACTTTCTCAGCATTAATGCCTTGGGTAGAGTTGTTATCGGCTCAGCTTGCTCCGTGATAATGATGGTTCAAGCATAAACGAGATAACAAAGGAATGGTAATGTAAAGATAGCGTCGTGTCGTACACTTGAACCTTGTGACCGTTTATAACCATTCCTTCTACCACCAATGGACAGTGACTAATAAGGGTATCGACTTTATTAAGGGGCATTGCACATTGCCAAATAGTATATTTGCTCTACGTACTAATATTGACATATGTCCATTAAAATATGATATCTATTACGTGATTAAATAACGATATTCAATTGCGAACGGATTTTGAATTTTTTTTTATTGAAAACCAAAATCGACATTGAAGTTGAAAAAGAAAAAAGAAAAGGAGAAAGAGAAGTTTGATTCGTTTTTTTTTTCTTTTTTTTTTCTTTTTTTTTTCATTTCAACCTCGCAACTTCTTCGGATTTTATATACTTAATTGTTATTATTAAAAAAAGAAAAAAAACGAGGAAAACATCGATATGATTATAAAGAACGGTCGGTATTAATATCTTTTTTTTTTTTTGTTAATTACATCGGAAACATTTCTTTCAAGCAAAACGAAGAACTGTTTTTATTTTCGTTAATACAATATTTCTTTCCTTCGGGATACAAGATTCGAGATATAATTTTCTTACGTAGATGTTTTTCTTTTTTATTTCTTCTTTTTTCTTTTTTATTATTTTGTTTTTTTTTTTTTAATAAAAAAGAAAAAATAAAAACGTGTTATATCGAACGTCGTTATACTCTTTTATCGTTCGACTTTCGAACTTAATTCATTACGTCTATTTGTAGTAACTGTTGACTGGCCTCATCTCATATGTTACAATACGGACACTTAACGACAATGTCGATAATGTCTATTTAATAGCTTACTACTCGACAATAGTACTATTGATTGATGGTAAACGAATCATCATCATTCGAATACGTGTAAAAATAAATGTTTACAAAGTAAAAACTACAATATTTATAGCACCATTATTCTTAACAATTCTACATAACTCTACTACGCTCTTAATGCTACGTACCACATGTGTATATTGAGAAGAACGACAAAAAAAAAAGAAAAGAAAAAAAAAGGAGGAAAGAAAAAAGAAAGAAAAAGAAAAATTACAATGGTACAAATTAACAATGTAGAGTACACTTGTTTTTCTTTTCTTTTCACTTCTTTTTCTTTTTTTTTTTATCTTTTTCTTTTTCTTTTTTTATAAAGTCTCTCAACATATATACTATACTATTCTATATAATTATACTATCTTATAACGTAATAAGGCTAAAATTGAAAGCACGTGTTACTTCTATCAAGGGACACTTTGCAGAAAGATGTATAAATGTCAAGTAAATACGTTTATATGTGTATGTATCTATGTATGTATATATATATATACACACACACACATACACACACATTATGTAAACGTTTAAAATAATCTCTCGAATCTACACCATTAAAGAGTACATATATTTTTCTTCTTTCAATTTCCAATTCTTTTTGTAATTTTTTATCTTGCCTGCTTTATCCGTCAATTTAAATAATAAATCAGCCGAGTTTCATCGATTCGAAAGAGACAGAGCGAGAAAGAGAGAAAGAGCTTTATAATTACTTAACATATATCAATTGACGATGTAATGTGCATGCTTTATGAATCCTCTTTCCTTTTTCTTTCTTTCTTTCTTTCTATACAAAAGACTTCGACACAAATTTTCACGTTTTGACATGATCGAATTATTCGAATTTATCTTCGATTGAATTTAAACATCGAAATAAACATACAATTTTTAACATTCAACTTCGTTATATAACACCAAACGATAAATAATATCTTACGCTTTCGAAGAAATTTTTTAACGTTGAAAAGGAAGAGAAGAAAAAAAAAAAAAGAAAGAAAACAATCTCAAACGAGTGTCCTACGATAAATGATTACTTTCACGAGAAAGTTCATACATCGAAGGGGTGGTGTGGCGAACTGATAATGTATACTTGTCGCAGAATAATAGAATTAATTAAAATACCAATCAGAGAAAAAACTATCGATATAATTAACCTCGACTAATCGAATGAATCGTTAAACGTTGTTATCGAGATCGAGATCAAGATCGAAATCGAGATGTACATATACTCCTGTTGAATCAATTCCCTTATGTACAAACGATAGTGTCTGGTCGTGCGATTAAAATCTTCCCTCTTGGTATCTGTCAGAAATTTAAAAACAAAAAAAAAAAGAAAAAGCAAATTTATTATCATATAAATACACTGTTGGATAAAGGTGTAATATTATCATATTACATATTACGTATCCTACATATGTAAATATAATATATGCACTAGGAAAGATATATAAATATCATATAACGATCTTAGAAACACGATACTTTGTTGTACGGACCAATCGTCGTAATAATATGTTTGATTCCTGGTCGATCATTCATAAAACAACCAAGAATATCAAACATATCTAACGAAAATTGGCATAGCATTTGTTCCAACGACCGATCACTTTCATTCTATTAAACTTCGATCATAACTTACATGTTCTGTAATCGATTCTCATTATATATATAAATAAATATATATATATAGATATAGATATACATGTATATGTGTATATATCGAATACTCACTCGAACAGAAAAAAAAAACGATCCAGCAACGTTCCAGTAATCATATTTCTTTCTTGTTTTCGTTGCCATTTAAACTCTCTCCTTCTCTTTAATTTTTCTTTTTCGTTCTCCAATATTACGATGATGTATTATCTCGGTGTATTTTATAAAAAAAAAAAAAAAAAACTATATATATATATAAAATCATAATTAAACAGGCTGCATGTTTCGTCTCCGCAAAGTGAATCGTCTCGTGACCGGTTGATGTTGGTTGAAAGTAAGGCACGTTGCGGTTCGGACAGGACGGATCTCACTTTTTGTTGATGCGCCTAAAATTTTAGATAAACGAATTCTTACAATTTTTTTTTCTTACGTTTTGCTATGTAAAAAAAAAAAGATAAAAAAAAAAAGGTAAATAAAAACACACCTTCTTCACGATCGAAGATCGTTGGCTGCGTTTTTCTAGATCGATTAATCGATCGATCGATCGATTTCATCCTGGCGTTTCAATGTCCCGTTTTTTCCCTTTCAGAAAGCTCGAAGGAATAGCGTTTAGTACATCACCATCGCCGTATATCTCCTCGTTTATCTGCTTTACGTAATCTGCAAAGCCAATTAAACCGGAACATTAAGCAATGAATACGAATGAATAATTAACGATATACAACTGTCACTACGATCATACGAAAAAGAAGATATGAAAGCCAATAACAACAGGCGAGTTGTATTCTCAGAGTTTTTCTCTCTCTCTCTCTCTCTCTCTTTTTTCCTATTAACAAGAGTTTTTTCAAAAGGAGAGAAAAACTATTCAAACATATATACATATATATATATATATATATATATATATATATATATATTCACGTATATAACTTATGTATGACAACGTAACAAAAAATGAAAAAAAGATATTAAAAATAAAAATATTCTGAGAAATAAAAAATAGAGAAAGAGGAGAGAGAGAGAGAGAGAGAGAGAGAGAGAGAGAGAGAGAGAGATTACAAAGTTCTTGAGAGATGACACAGCTCGTTCTATTTTATTTGTTTCTATTTTTTTCGCCGTTGCCTCGCATATCTAATTATTTCTAATTACTCAAATAGAACCTAGCGTAATTACTCACGTTGATATGTCCTGCTCATCTCGTATACGCGAGTTTTCTTTCGGTACGACGACCGTAGTACTCGACGACATATGTATATCCAGGACAGAATGGTAGTCATCGCAATTATCGAGGTCGGTCCGATGGTTTTATACACGTCATACAAATCTCCGTGTTTGTTCGTTCTATAAACCAAAATAAAATAAATATAGGTACGTTAATCTCACACACGCACATATGTACACACACATGTATATATACACATACACGTACACATATATCCATATGTACATTGGTAACACGTAGGTGTATATTTATTTAGTCGTCAAACGAATTGTACGCTTTAACGTAGAAACGAATGGATGAAAACGAGGATGAAAATGAAAAGAAATAGAATAAAACAAAAAAGTACAAAAGCAAAAAAAAAATATATATATATATATTGATAAATTTTCGTTCGATATCGTGCCGTTCTCACTTCTATCGATGAAATCACAATGACACCACTCCGTTCGTTTTTGCATTCAATAAAGTTCATTTAAGACTTTTCAAAAATATTTATTCCCGCACGATTCATCGTAAATTATAATTACAAAAGTTTCTCATCTGATTCGTCTCGTTTTCGCAATGTTTTCATTTCTATAAAATCCGTCTGTTAATCTAGAAATTTTTACGACGAGAGATATTTTTTCTTCGATACTTTCCAACGACATTATTAAATTTCAATATTTAATTGATATCTCGTTATAATACCGTGCAGTATATAAATTCATTTTGATAATGACTGATATGTAACATACGATTTAAAAAAAAAAAAGAAAAAAAAATAAGCATCAGAAAGATATCAGATACGTGAACGAAAGAGAAAGAGAGATAGAAAGAACGGTCATATTTTTAATGTGATTTTAAGTTGCTCGTAAAATTGTATTCTAAAGTCTTCTAGTAAAATAAAAAGAAAAAGAAGGAAAAGTAAATGAATAAAAAGAAAAACGAAAGAAAATTATCGTAGATAAGAAAATCTCCGTCACTGATATACACCTACTTATTTTACGCTAACTCGACATTCTTTTAACGTTTTAACGAAGTCGCAAACGAAAGAATAGATAAGTAATGTCTTTCAACTTATATATGTACATGTAATATATACATATGTATATTATCCATGCTTTATATATGTGTAATTTGTTTAAAGCGAGACATAAAATGTAACTTCGCCATTATAAAACTGAGATATCGTTGCCATCGAAACTAAAACTGATATCTCGCGGTACAGTCGAATATAAATATTTTTTTTTTCGTATTTTTTCTTTTTTTTTTCGTATCTTTTTTTTTCTTCTTTATTTTTTTCGATTCACCTGATATGAAGAGGTATGCGAATGAAATAAAAATAGATAGATAGGCAGATAGATAGATAGATAGATAGATAGATAGATAGATAGATAGATATAAAAAGAGAGAGAGAGAGACAGAAAAACACTCGGCATCGTTTTAATTTTCGTATGGGATCAAACGTTTGAAAGTTGATACACGAAACCCTTTAACACGATTGGCCGGAATTTTGTATAGTACCACCGACCACGAGTAATCAAAAGCTTCGATCAAAGTGGTGAATGTTATAAAATAGTACATTTTTTTTGTACTTTTTATTCGTTTTTTACGCTGATCTAAAGTTGGAAAATCGATAGAGAATGGATTGTATCTATAAAAAAAAAAAAAAAAAAAAAAAAGAAACTGGAGAAAAAGAAAAAGAAAAAAATTTAGAAAGAAATGGATTAAAAACGGACTCGCGCTTTTAAAGAGAGAAAACCACCAATGTGGAATTATTTATATATATATATATATTGTATCTATATATAAATATATCATCTGTCTTTTGTAATTTCTCTGTCATTCTTTATCTATTACACTATTTTCCGTGGTATGCCATTATATTCTCCACAAAGAATTTTTCTAACCGGACATATGTTGCATTCAAGTATTTTTTTATTATTATTGTTATCATTATTATTGTTATTATTATTATTATATCACGGGATATAAGAGAAATGCTCTTGTTCTCAAATCTGATAAAAATATAATCCGGAAGGAAAAAACGAGATCGAACAAACATCTAAAAGACAAATGGATTAAATTTAATTTATTTTTTTCTTCTTCCTTTTCTTTTTCATATTGAAAAGAAAAATTGTATATCGCGTAATCTGTTAAATTTCCTTATCGATATTTCTCTCTCTTTTTCTTTCTCGACAATGTGCAAATGGAACATTAATTTTTCTTAAACGAGATGGATCATCGATCCTAGAAAAGTACCGATGACGATGACACGTGTCTTTAACGAAGATTGGAAAATCGATCGAACGGTGTCGACACCGACAGCTTTACTTTTTTATTGGATGCCTAGAGAGAAAGATAAAGAGAAAGAGAGAAAGAGAGAGAAAGAGAGAAGCATCGATAACATCTTAGCCGACTACAAAAGGCTTCTTCGTGCTGTCGTTGGAAAATAACCACTCGGCATTTACCTTCATCCAAAGGGACACAAACGGAACTCAAATTTTAATATGCGCAAGAAAAGAGAGAACGAGAAAACAGAGAGAAGAAAATTAAATAAATAAAGAAACAAAAAAAGACATGGAAAATGTATTCAAATGACATATTCAAATATATTCGAATAAAAGAAACGATGTTATTTATTATACGAATTACTTCACAAATGAATTTTCAATATCTCTTTACTTCATATCCGCATATGTGTGTGTGTGTGTGCACGTATGCGTGTGTATATATGTACACACTTATATATTTGATTATGTCGAGGAAAATACATACGATTTAATATAACAAATAATCAATATAGATAATGCAATTGTTTCTTTTGTGTATATATATATATATATATATATATGTATGTATAGATGTATGTATGTATGTATGTATGTATGTATCCGATAGAAATCAGAATTCCACGATTATTTCACGTATTTTCCGTTTACGGAAACGTGACCCGTTTTACAAAGGCCAATAAGGATAATCCAAATGTCATTGGACCCCCCAAGAGGTCATTCAATTACGAGAAACGTTTTTTTTTTTTTTTTTCAATCGTTCACGTGCTTTTCCTGTCTATACAAATACATATACATACGCACTAATATTGTATATATATATATATATTTATGTACTTACATACATACATGCATACATACATATATATATATGCATAGTATGTGCATATATGTATACATATAAGCTGGCTAGAAATGATAGCTAGGAAAAATATAAATCGGGACAAATAGGTCCTACGCCTATGTGCACTTCTACCCTTAAACGTTGCCAGGCAACGGCGATCCCTGACTGTGTCAAACTCGAGCGCAAGCAACCCCTACCACGTAACCATCCCTTCTCACGAAATCCTCTTTCTCTCTTTCTCTCTTTCTCTCTTTCGATCTAACCATCTATCTATCTATCTATCTATCTCTTTCCCTCTCTCTTTCACACACACTCACACACAGATTCAAGACCATATGCGCAACTTATTCTCAGGCAATCGCAATGATGCAATATCTCGATTATCGTGCATGAGATCGGCGAATGTTGCGATTGAATATCTTATTTGATATCCAAAAAATATAAAATAAAAAAGAGGAAAGAACTCGCACGAATACACACGAATACATGCACGAGAAAAATAGAAATAAAAGAAGTAAATGGCAAAAATTGTATACCTCATAAAATTTCGTAATTGTAATTGTAAATAATATGTGGGGTTTCTACGTAAAGAAAGAAAGAGAACAAAAAAAGAAAAAATAAAAACGATACATATATACATACATACATACATATATGTATATATATTCTCGATGTATGTAGATATATCTAACCGAAGTTACGCAAACTTACAAATCCATCCTTCATCATGTAATTCATTAAGAACGAAAAAGTTGATGAAGTAACGAATTACGTGAGAAGTATCAAAACACACCCCCGATGGTCGATAATAAATCTCAGCAGTGGCTTCGAAAAGGGCAGAGAGAGAGAGATAGATAGATAGAGATAGAGAGAGAGAGAGATAGAGAGAGAGAGAAAGAGAGATATATATACACACACACAGAGAAAGAGAGAGAGAGAGAAAGAGAGAAAGAGAGTCTTAACCCGTCCTATTTATACGACGGGGGGAAAAGGTGGTGAACGAAGGGGAAGAGACGAGGGGTTTCATGTGCCCGAGAGATTTCACTTTTATCCCTTCCGAAGTTTTCCCATGCGATAATAAATTCAACGGAAGTTTTCGCGAGGGAGTCTTCCGTCGATAGATCGACATTTGCCTATACACGAGGAATATCGATATTTGGATTTATATTCTCTTTTTTTCTTTTCTACGCGTAAAATTTCCCAACGTAAACGAATCTCGAGTTTTGTCAAGGAATCTTTAGAAAAGAAGAGAAAAATAAAAATAAAAAGAAAAATAAAATAAAAAAAAAAGAAAGAAAAAAAAGAAAAAGGAAAGAAAAGAAAAATATAGAAGAAGAAAGAAAAATATCTTTAAATTCACTACGATCGACATACGTATATACATAGATATATGTGTGTGTGTGTGTGTGACATACATATGTAACATACGTGTATAGTAACAAGTTTCCACGTGTCTCATTTAAATCAAATGCCAAGATCGTCAACGATGATCATCATCCATTAATTAACCGTCACACTTAACTCGGATCAAGTCGACAGTACAGAGAAATGTCAACCGATAATGAGAACGAGGAGGATTCGCTCGATTGCAACTGCAATGATCCGGCTAATGCTTCGACGTTTGTCTCTCTCACACTCTCTATCTATCTATCTATCTATCTATCTATCTATCTATCTACCTATCTATCTATCTATCTCTCTCTCATTCTCATCGAATTGCAGACATTTCTGTACGAACGATCGATTAGCTTCCTACCAACGACATTCGCTCCTCTATCGATCGATTAAATATGAAAACAAGAAGGCCTCACGCAAACGACCATTTTGACGATTGACTAATTTTTTTCGTTGCTTCATTTCCACTTTCGAAAAACACGAAAAAAAATGTCATATTAAGAATTAATTGACATTATCGCACTTTTATATCGTATAACTACGCGTAGTACGTGTATGCGTGCCTTTTGGCCTACTTCGATAATTCGATTTATCTTTTCCAAATGTAAGTTATTAACTTAAATACGATATGTAATTACAAGCTTCTCTCTCTTTCTCTCTCTCTCTATCTCTATCTATTTTCCTTTTCAATTAATTTCAATCCAACGATCCTCGCTTCAAATCGACACAAACCAATCAAATTTTAATCGGTACTGATAAAATTTCAAATAAATAGAATCATTCGATAAGACAAGAAGAAAGAAAAAGAAAAAAAAAAGAGAGGAGAAAGACAATTTCCAGTTCAAATCTCTCGCTTTGATTTGGTGTAAACGTTAAAAGGTATAAAAAAAGGAGAGAGAGAGAAAAAAAGAAAGGAGAGAAAGATACCTGACAAATTCGAAGACCGTAATTGATCGAATTCAATGATTTCGAAAATGCGCATGCGCACGTGTACACGCATGCACAGTACATGTAAAAGAGAATAAATAAATAAATAAATAAATAAATAAATAAATAAATACATAAATAAATAAATGAATAAATGAGCGAATAAATAAATAAATAAATAATATAAAAATTAAAAAATTGTCACAGCTATAAAATATGTACGTGAATATCTAAGCAGAGAGGCGACAACCTAGCTTAAAGCTTTTTAACTCGATAACTGACTAAGCGACTATAGGGCGAGACACTACTCGCGTGCATTTATGTACCTTATTCGCGTGTCTGGAACGCGGCACTTACCCGTGCTCTGCTCCGTTCTTGAGAGCGAGCCTAAAGCTCAGGCGAAAGGAGAGAAAGAGAAAAAAATAAAAAAGAAAAAAGAGAAATAAATAGACAGATAGATTGACGGAAGAAATGAGAACGTACAGTTAGCTTTTTTTAAACTTCGCATAAAAATATATATATATATTTCTTTAATTTTTTTATGTATGAAACTATTGTAAGTCATTATTTCATATATAAAAAAAAAATTAAATAAAGAAATAAATAAAAGCAAAAAAAAAAAAAGATGAAGAAGAAAAAAGAGAAAGAGAGAAAAAGAGAAAGTCAACTCTTGCCAGAACTGCAACCTTCTTCTTCAGATTCTCTCACACCCCCATTCTTTACCATCACCACAACCGACACCATCCCCTTTAGTAATAGTAATAGTAATAGTAGTAGTAATAGTAGTAGTAATAGTAGTAGGTACACGTCTATCACAGCAGTTGAAACGAGCCTGGAGTCGCAACCGGCCTCGTTTTCCACGTTTCTACACTGACAAGCCACCCTCTACGTCCTTATATTTCTTCGACTCCCTCCTCACCACTGTCGGGCGCTCGTACTACCCCTCCCATCCTTCCCCTACTTCATCCGCCCTACTCGACCCCCTTCTCTCAATACCTCTCCCTTCCGCACCCGTATCCGCATCCTTCCGTAACGGTCCATTGCAAAGAATAACGAAAAAATAAAAAAAAAGGAAAACAAAAAAAAGAAAAAGAAAAAAGAGACAATCCTCCGTATACCTTGTTACACGCCACCGCGAGAATGACTTATTAACTTTCTCCCTTGGGACGTTTTATTATTGACGTTCGGCATCTCTCGACGTCTTCTCGTATTTATCGCAACCCCTATATCCACGAAACAAAAAAAAAAGAAAAAGGAAACACGTTTCGTTTCTCTAAGTGTTCGATCGAATAATTTCTCTTACACTGTTTATAATGTAAAAGTATAATTGAATTTATATTTATATTTATAGACGGACACTCTACACAAAAGATATACATGCGCACAGTTTGATCGTGATTAAGTATACATATATATATATTATATGTACATATATGTGTAAATATATATTATAGATATAGATAAATAAAAATTTTGTAAAGAGAGAGAGAGAGAGAAAGAGAATGAAAGGAGTGAAAGAGGATAAA
Source organism: Vespula vulgaris (assembly GCF_905475345.1). Lineage (NCBI taxonomy): Eukaryota > Metazoa > Arthropoda > Insecta > Hymenoptera > Vespidae > Vespula > Vespula vulgaris. Next base: position 6,329,871 of record NC_066594.1, read on the forward strand.
TTCTGAAAAAGTTTGTTCCATCAACGGACGACTTTTCAGGAAAGAGATATCAAACGGGGCTCTATGCCCGAGGAAAACGAGATTATCCTGTGCAAGTACGAGCGTAGGAACGAGCAACCTTATGATTCACTTTGCACAACTTTCCTCGATGGCGATGAAATAGTAAGAGAGGAGGCGGGGATTGGAAAGAGCAGAAGAGAAGGGGTAGTTGAGGGAGTAGTAGGCAAAGAGAAAAAAAGAAAGAAGTTTCTCCAAGGGCTGTACTTTCTACTTAGAGATTATTTCAAAATGTAAATTACATGGATGTTACCGTGGCGTCACGCGTCTGATAATAGTAGACAACCGATAATAATAATAATGATGATGATGATAAATCGGATTTCCTATGAATGATTTTTTTTTTTTTTTTTTTTTAAACAAAAAAGAAGAAAAAAAGAAGAGAAAGAAAGAGAAGGAAAGCAAATTTTTGTTTCAAAACTGTTAATTCATTCGAGTTAAACGATTTCATTGTATTCTAAACGTTTTGTTGTTTTTAGATATATTACATGCATATGTCAATACGTTATTCAAACGTCACGAGTCAAACATAAATATGTGTATGTATATATATATATATATATATATAAAATAGTGATTGTACTTACAGATCTTCAATGAAACTTTCGTCGTTGTCGTAACGCAAGAACTTATCGGCACGATGTAACAGTAGACAGTGACGATTCTTATTTCTCAAAGAAGTCTTCGAACAGGGAGAAAGAGAGAGAGAGAGAGAGAGAGAGAGAGATATTTCGATGTTCACAGAGGACATTACGGAGGATGAATGCATTTTACGTAATCATCTCTTCTCTTCGTCCGAATTTAAACCCCCTCCCATCTTCGGCTCTCCCGTCCTACACTGTAAAGAAGATTATAATTAATTCAAAGTTTTATAATGTATGAAAGAACGACGAATACTATCGGAACACAACACGAGAATACTACCGAGTATCATCACATATTGAATTCACATTTGGTTATCAATGATTCCCGAGATGGATTACGATTAAGAGAGAGAAAGAGAGAACGAGAGAGAGAGAGAGAGAGAGAGATATCAAAAGAAAAAAAGAAAAAGAAAGAAAGAACACAAGTACGATTCTTCACTTTGGTATAGAAAATCAAATTAAAATTATGGTATCACGATAGCTCGAAACACGATACGAGGTGGCATCGAGTATTCGAATGTCCGATTAATTCCAAGGATTTGTCGCGAATGTACGTGACGACGAAAACGCGAACGTGGAAAACGACGCGATGTGAAAAGAATAATAGATAGAGAGAGGGAAAAGAAGAGAGAGAGAGAGAGAGAGAGAGAGAGAGAGAGAGAGAGAGAGAGAGAGAGAGAGAGAGAGAGATGGAAAGATAGAGGGAGAGAGAGAGAAGGAGAGAGAAGCAAAGACAAATGGGCACGACCGCGAGGACGAGAGCAGAGAGACAACTTGTCGGTTCGGAGGACGAACTGAAACTGAATAGCTCGTGATCCGAGCCTCGACTCGAAATGTAATCGAGAGGATTCTTAGGGAACCACCCCTTATTTCAGACGGGGTTAGAACGGGTTGGAGGGGAGCGGCACGAGTACTAGTCGGATATATTCGGGGCTTCTGCGCACTAGTGCCCCAGTAACACACCCCCGTGCAACTTTAGCGAGGGGTTTGTGCGTCGTTCGAGTCCGAACTAATCAGCGATGGCTTCGAGTCTCCTCAAACAAGAGGAAAACACGTACATACGTGTATATACATATATATATATATATATATATATATATATATATATATATATTATTTACTTTCTCTCGTAACTGCGAGTTACTTTGGCTATCGCTCTGTCTTTCTCCCTCCCTTTTCATTTTTCCCCTTCTCCTTTACGGGCGATTTTTTTTGTTTTTCTCTCTCTCTCTCTCTCTCTCTCTCTCTCTCTCTCTCTCTCTCTCTCTCTTTTTTGTTAATTACAAAAGAAAGATTTGACCGGCGCGATTTGAGGACGCGTAGCCTCAAATTTCATCCCCCTTATCTCATCTCTCGTAATTCAATCAATCCTACTATTCTGCTCTTCATATATAAATCTCCCTCTATATAATTTTCGGGGGTAGCTTGCAACCCCTCCTCCTCTTCCTTCTCCTCCACCTTTACCTTTACCCTTCCCCACCCCTCAAATGTTACTCCGCCGAAATTTGTTCCAATTCTGTTCAATTCCGTCCCCTACGTCGTTATCAGCCCTATTAATTTATACGGATGCAAATTACCGGTATATTCATTTTCGACGGTGCATATTATGTCTGGCAAAAAAAAAAAAAAAAGAAAAAAGAAGGAAGAAGGAGAAGAAGATACATAGAAAACACGACACCCAACAAGGGCTTAATCCCTCAATTCCGTAATTGTCACGAAAATTGTGGGTTTCGTTTAGAGACCACCGGGATTAACCGATTTAAAACGCGTCGTTGTTCGTGCGGTGATGTAGCAGAATGGGATTGAACGAGGTGAAGTGAGATGGGGTGGGATAGGGTGGGATGGGGTGGGATGAGGTAGAATAGGATGGAACGATCGAATCTTGGTTTCATATAAAAGGATGAGAAGTAGACGTAACCCTCGCTCCTTTTCGTTGCTATTTTTTCCACCCTTTCTTTCCGTCCTATTCCTCCCCCATTATTTTTCTCTCCACCTTTTTCCTTTTCTCTTTTTTTTCTGTTTCGACGATACCGGAAAGTCGACTCTCGCATTATACTATCCGATTTCTCAATTCGTCCTTAAAAAGACGACTCAGTAACACGATTTCACCCGTTATAATTAAGTTCTATCATCACAATCGTATCGCGAGGCAATCTCAATTTTATTTTCTTTTTCTTTTATCGCGGAAATCTCTCCTCACCTTCTCGCGTTTGTCCACTTTAAAAGCTCGTTTTTCATCGCCGCGACAAAGAAAACGTAATAAGGGAGAATCATTTTCTTTTTTCTTTTTTTTTTCTTTTTTTTCTTTCATTTGCAAACGAATAACTTCAAATAATTCGAGATTGATTGGTTTTTAATTAATCTTAGGAAAGATACAAATTTTTTTATCTCGCGATCAGATTTTTTCTTTTAGAAACAAAATTCATCCGACGTATATTAAAAGAGAGAGAGAGAGAGAGAGAGAGAGAGAGAGAGAGGGAGAAATAGAGAAAAGGAACGAAACCGATAAAAAAGTGTGCGTATCGAAAACAATCTTTTTGTGGGGCAGCAACAGGTGATAAAGAAAGAGTTACGAGGAATTAAGAAACGATTCGTGTAAAATGACTTTTCATTGGAGTCCTAAAATCTTTGGTCCCTCCCTTTCCAGCTTCCAGTCTCAACCACCCAATTCACCCCCAAGTCCTCAACTACCCCTCCTTTATTTCTCGATCGCTTTTCTAACATAATATCACATCGATTAAATTTTCAAGGACAATAACAGACCAAGATATTAGGCCAATCACGTACGTTACGCACGTGAATCAAATCGCATATAAATCTTAAAATATATAAAAAATATATATAAAAAAAGAGAAAGATATACAAGACAACGATTGCAGAACAACGACGAGATGCAATTTTAAATACTTTAAAAAACAAAGCAAACGGAATAATAACGACAAGAAAGGAAAAAACGAAAAGAGTAATGATCTTTACTCACCCAGGAAAATTAGTTTCGATCACAGAACTCACTTTTCTTCGATCCTCTTCCTTCGGCTTGGCAAATGATAACATCGTTAAAAAAACTTGGTTTCGATCGATGCGGGGGTTGAAGAAAAAGCAACGCGATTCGATTGTACCACCTTCATTTTTCTCTCTCTTTCTTTCTTTCTTTCTTTCTTCTTCTTTTTTCTTTTTTCTTTCGTCGAAATTTCAAAGAAATCCGTAATCGCGTTTCGGGGGTAACTTCTTCTTTGGTAATTATCGTTAGAGACTTTTTCTCTTCCGCTTGTTATTTCTTTCTTTTCTTTTCTTTTCTTTTTTCTTTTCTCTTTTTTCTTCTTTTTTTCAACAGAGCTTTTTACGCTTTTCTTTCAGAGATATATAAATATATATATTTTTTTTATTTCGATTTTTCCTTTTTTTTTTGTATATAATACTTTTTCTTTTTTTTTTTTCTTTTTTCTTTTGCGAAGGAAGAAGGATTTCAGGAATTCCAGGAAACAGAGAAATACCACGTGTATCAGAGGGCGCACGATGTGGTACTTTCTCCATCAGGCACGAAAAAAGTAGAAGGTTAGAGTAGAAAAGGCACAAGGAAGGTTGAAATAGGACGGACGAAGTCTTTGTTTTGTTTAAACACTAAAAAAAGAAATCGAGCAGATCTCGAATCGAGGATAAATGCGTGAGATCGCGAAAGAATAAATTCTGTAGAAAGAGAAATGAGAGGAAAAGTTTGAGTTTGGGATAGATAGAAAGAGAAAAAAAAAGAAAGAAATGAACAGATAAATAGAGACAGAGAAAAAGAGATAAAAAGAAAACTGAGAAACAAGGGTTAGAAAAATCTCTTTCTGTTTGCGAAGACGCGAAAGAGATTTTATATATATAGCGAATTTTTGCGCTTAAGAACGTCTAAAAGAGAGAGAGAGAGAGAAAGAGAGAGAGAGAGAGAAATCACAGAAAATGCGACAAGAAAGCGTGGCTTATTGTCAAGGTATTCGAATATTGGACGGCTATTTTTTAAGGCACGAGAGAAATGTTTCGGGACGACAACGACGACGAAACAAGAAACCGAAAGCCGAACGCGTTCGAACTATCGGCTTAATCAAAACCGCAACCGCTTTATCTCAAAAATGAAAGGGAGGAAAGGAACAAAGAAAAAAAAACAAAAAGACATTTCGTTGATTATTTCAGAACGATAGAGAAACAAGAATTTTTTCGATTTTAAGAAGAAATCTAACGAATCAACAGAATATAAAAGAATTCTTTGGAACGTAGGAGAAAAGAAAAAAAATTACACAAAAAGGAAATATTGGGAGGAAAATTTGCAAAGAAAAGAAAAGAAGAAACCAAAAAATAAATTCGATAGATAACGATTAGATCGAAGGAGCTTGTAAGAAAGAATGATAAATAGAATGGAGAATAGAAATTAAAGAAATATTTGTTTTAAACCTGATTTGCTTGAAGATATTACGAATGGAACTCATCGTGTATCTTCGGACTGTCCGATGGGTGAAGAAGAAGAAGAAGAAGAAGAAGAAAACGAAGAAAACGAAGAATAGGAGGAAGAGGAGGGAAACGAGCGCGAACTAATCGATCTCGCGATGAAAACACGATCGGCAAGTCTATACGAATCGTTTCGCGTCGTTACAAACGATACCAGGAACCACGACGAATCCATATTTTCCGAACGAGCTAACAAAGGTAAGGAAAAAAAAATGGGAGATGAAAGAGGAAGCTGACGATTTCGAGGATTTTTTTTTTTTACGAATAGAAAGAAAACAGAAATAAGAAGAAGGAGGAAGAAGAGAAGAATGATGAGAGAAAGATGAGGTTCAACGAAGAACAAAAATGAACAATTACGAAGGAGGAAGATTACGAGGGAAAAGAGAAATATGATGAATGGTGGAGTAGCAGAGATGACACGGCTTAAGAAGACGTGGAAGGGAAAAAACGTAGAGGATAACGGGAGAAAGATAATGTGGAAAAGAGAGAAGTAAAGTAACGAACAACGAGACGAAAGATGAAGATCAAAGAAGATAGAGAAAAAACATAAAAAGAGAGAAAGAGAGAGAGAGAGAGAGAGAGAAGACGAAAATTTGATAAGTAATAAATACGAGTAAAGAAAGGAGAAAGAATAAGGAATAAGGAATAGAGAGAAATTAGTTAGGATCACAAGGGATGGAACTTTATAAGCGGATATTCGAGAGGGTTACGTTCAACTGCGTGCAAGGATATAGGAGAGAAAGGACGAGGATGTTACCCCGACCGCTGTCGCCAAAGAAGTGATAGGTCTGCGGCCTCGTGCGTGCCACCCAAACCATCCACAAGGGTAAAATCCACCGCTACGGAAGGGGTCGCGACGTTCGCTCGAGATCGCGCTTGCGTCGCTATGATACACGTAGCGATTGGTCCAGGCTATGATAACCGAGGCAACCCTTGTTTCTCGCCAATCCTCGTCCTTCCTGGGTTGCCTTCCACCCTTCTTTTTCTACCCTCTCTTTTCACCCTTCTCTCCCTCGGTCCATCCCTACTCTTCATCCATGTTTCAGAAAACGTTCTCTCTTTTTCATCCCTTTGTTCCCCCTCTTTCTCATTCTCTCTCTCTCTCTCTCTCTCTCTCTCTCTCTCTCTCTCACTCTTTCTTGCCGTTTTTCATCGTATTTGTTGTTAATACGTGCATACGTCGTACGTACTCCTTATACATGTTCCTTCATACATTCATCTTACTCCCTTTTAAGGCCATGGTTACGTTCCAAACCTTCGACTACTTATGTATTAACAATCTTCCTCCTCTCTTCTCCTCCTCCTCCTTCTCTTTCCCTTCATCCACCCCCGTCTCTCTCAAGTACTCTCACGATGTCACGACTCGCGTTTAATTCTACAACAGCTTAGTTATTTTCCTCCCTCCGACTTTTCCCTATTTTCTATTTCTTTTCTCCTTTCTCTCTTTTTCTTCTTCTTCTTCTTATTTTTCTTCTTTTTTTTGTCCTTCTCTCTTTTTGTCTTCCTTTCTGTCGGTTCATCATCTTTTCATTGTTTCGTTTTAAACCTCGTGGGAAAATTCAATTCGTTCGTTCGTTCGTTTAACAACGGATTTTAATGATTCGAGTGATTAATGTTTGTCTTCAATGTTTCTTTCTTTTTTTTAGTTCTAATATCACTACAGGTCGAACAATGTTTATTCGTTTTTCTAAGTTTAAACAAATTCATGTAGATATAATGAAACGATTTTTATTTGTCGTATTCGAATTGGTTTAATTAGAAAAAAAAAAAAAAAGAAAAAAGAAAAGAAAAAAATCGATAACAGGGATCTCCGTAAGGATTAACTTCGACAATGTTTAACGAAACATTCGAGAAAAGACGTCACAGTTGTGACGCGATCGAGCGTTAGACGAAAGATCACCCTAGGTAGAGTATGTATAAAGGGGAGTAGAAAAGCGCAAAGAGAGAGAGAGAGAGAGAGACAGAGACAGAGAGAGAGAGATAGAGAGAGATGATAATGCGGGATCGCAGGAGGGAGGTCTTCTGCGACGCACGAACGCAGAGGAAAATGTCACTCAGGAGCACGACGTGTAAGAGAATGGTCAACGTCCCAGGGGGTGAATTGAGATGTACAGGCAATTTATGCAGCGGTACTTTCGGCCGGAACTTGCTATGGTGACCATGAATGCTCGCAAGACGCGAACACACAGGGGTGGTCGCTCGGTCGCCCTTACGATACGATCTTTACAAACCGTAGGATAAAAAAAACGAGAAAAAAAAAAGAAAGAAAGGAAAAAGAAATAGAAGCTATTAGAAGGCCTCAAAGAAAAAGAAAAAAAAAAGAGAAAGAAAGAAAAAAAGCATTATGAGATTTATCGACGAAGTTAGTTTGATCCGGCTCTATGTCGTTTCTTTACGTCGCCATCAACAATGGGGATTGTTGTTTCGTTTTGTCGGGTCGATCTAACTGCGATTCTATTGGATTGACTGATAAGAAATGTCGGGACTTTCATTATTTTATATCTAAATGAAAGAATAATAATATTTAAATGAAGTACATTGGTATGATAACAATAGGGACGATATTGTGCTAAGACGATAAGAAATGTCAAAAATTTATCAGTAGTTATTTACTTTATATGTATATACACTAAGTCTATATAGATATCGCATAGTATTTTTTAGTGAAAATTTAGTAATTATTTATTGGCCAATCCAAGATCATATTATATGAAATTATTATGCAATATTACACAATATAAGTATATATATCTATATATATATATGTACGTATATATATATTTTTTATCATATTATTATCTATAAAAAAGTAAACCTATTATATTTTTTATTCCGCTTTTATAAGTAAACGATATATCTATTACATATAAATAGTATATCAATAATTTTTCGACATTTCATATTTGCTTTTCCTATACTCTATACTTATACCCTACTCTTCAAAGTGCGTACCTATGTATTAAAAAAAAAATAATAAATAAAAATAAAATAAAATGAAATAAAATAAAAATAAATAAAACACAGAAACAATATACACTGAATGTAACTTCTAGAAACACCTTAAACGTGTCTCGTAAGATAGCTCCCAACCACGTCGTCGAATAATGCGATATACGTTCGAACTTAAGTACGTGACAAGATTTTAAAAGCCGAGAAGACCTCGAAAAAAAAAACTTTCGATTTTAAAATACTAGAGTGATTTCCAGTCGAATAACTTTAACTCCAATATATAGTTACACGATATATTCGATAGTCGATATGTTATATCATGTATATAATGTTTGACCATTAAATTAGGCGATAGGTAAAAATTACTTACTTATTTACTTACTTACACGCCTTTCTTATTTCTACATGTTTCGAGTAACGTTTGTAATCAACAATGATGGCGTCGAATATTCGCATGGTCAGTCCCGCGCTGTTGGACGCGGATGCAAAACGCGCGCGCGCGTGTTCGTTCTGCTCGCTTTCGAAATCAAAATGAAAACTCCGCAATCGAGCCTGTCTGCGCGCCGCGAATCCGAGAGTAACTCGAATCGACAGGCGCATTGTCAGAGCGATTAATCGAGCGATAAGTTCGACCGTACCACGGGTTTGAGAATGATTGACGTTACTACGATAAGGGTTGATGGCACCGAGAAGGATCGTCCGAACGAGCGAGAAAGAAAAAGAAAAAGAGACAGAGCCAGAGAGAGAAAGATAGATAGAGAGAGAGAGAGAGAGAGGGCAAATTTCTGAAAAGAGAATCGATTAGATTTTTTCGAAAAAAAATAAAACACAAAAAAAAGGAAAGGTACCGCGATATTCGTTCTCGTTTTATCTAGATATACGCGCACCCGGATAAACTTATTTGTACCTGAGTATAGATATATTTGTACAAGGGATACAATTTTTTTTCATTCTAATTAATTGATATCAACGATTTCAAAGTATTCAATACTTAATAATTCTTATCTATAAAACGAAACACTCCGTTTACTCAGATATACATTACTTACATTTCGATTGAAATTGGAATAATTTCGAAAAGTTCCCGTCGAACGATTCACCCTTAAACAATGTTCTCCGATGCGATTAATAGATCCTACGAAAGGGACAACAGATGCGCCGAACGAAAAATCAAAGATCGTTGATACGTCGTATGTGATATTTCGGGGAGATAAAGAAATTCGTTTCGAGGGAGAATTACACATTACTCGCGTATTCTTACGTATCGTTCTTTAAATGTCTATTCTTGATTTATTATTATAATTCGATAATATTTCCTACGTTCATCGTTGAGTCAAGAGAGAAACGATCTAGAGAAATAGATAAATAATATTCTTACGAATCGATCGAAATTTACAATTGGAGTGTATTCGATACAGACAAAACTATATATTACGATATTAAATAGGTAAGTACCTGTGTACGTCATAAACATACCTATATTTTCTTTCAACTCATCCCTCATCTACCCCTTCCATTACCATTACTACCACTATTACGAAACAGGAAATTCATCAGGAACCTACTTCTCAGTTCTTACCGGAGTGTCCAGAAAATACCTATTCAAATTTCACGAGTTCTCTTACGGTTATATATTATATAAATCTCTTATGCGTCACGATTAAGAGTTCAATTTCGCGATCTTAAAGTCTATCTCGAAGGTATTTCGCATCGAGCACGTCGAGAAAATTTCAAGCTCCGTTGTTAACCTTCGACCCCCTCTCCCGAAATAAAGATAAATCGAGAGGGGTAACGGTACGAATCTTGTATGTAGAACCATAGAAACAGAGTTTATGGGACCACCGTGCTAGGGTGGTACGCGCGTGGACACTTTCACGATTCGTCTGACTCACGGCAAACGAAATAGACGGAATGAAAGAAAGAGAGAAGAGGATAGATAACGACCGATGGGTTCTACAGTTTTACGAGGGTAACTCAACTTAGATAGAAAGAGAGAGAGAGACTTAGATATGATTCAGATAGTGGAAACGAAGTATTCGACGTTTATGGTATTCGCTTTCGAAGTTGTCCAGGCTAGAACCCGAGAGCCTGTTTAGTAACTCGTCTCTACCAGACTCCCTTTTAGACGGACCCTCCTAACCAAGTCTGATCAAGCATCTCTACTCAATTACCGAATTAATACTAATACGAAATTCTTTCTGAAAGAAAAAAGAATATAAATATGATGATTCGTGAAACAACAATATGTATTTTTACATCTCTTAATCATAACGCAACTTTTTTTATTCGTCTTGGGGAAAAAAAAAAAAAAAAATCGTCGATAAAATACGAAACTTATAATAAATAGTCTTAAAAATGAAATGTATAGAAATAATGGGATAATAAAATAATATAAAAAATGAGAGTAAATTTTTCATCCCTTTAGACAGAATTTATTGACGCGAAAAAAAAAGAGACGGAGAGAGGAAAAACGGAAAAAAATAAATAAGAAATAAGAGTTAAACAATACGGATATAATGTGACCGTGGGGGGAAAGTGACGTTATAAAGGGTTAACACTTCGACGACCGCACATTTCATTAAAAGACACTCGCTTACCGTAATCATCTTTCTCGTCCTAGATCCTTACCGGCTATCTCGCGCATTCCGCGTTTACACACCGCAATAAAAATATACTTATTGAGAGGAGAACATTGAAGACCCGTCATTATTTAAATTTTATCACGTACAATACTAATGTAAACGAGTTTTCACGATTTAACACGATTTCGAAAACATTTTTCGACACGAAATAATGAAATAATAAATCTTAAAGCGATGCGATCGAGAAGATGTTAGATACGCGAAGACGATTAAGAAATAAAAAAAAAGAAAAAAGAAAAAGAAAGAAAGAAAAAAGGAAAAGAAAAATTACGAAGAACACAACTGAAAGAAGAAACGGAAAAACCAAGAGGAGATAATTTACGAGCTCGCCCCTTTTCCGGAAGAAGAAGAAGAAGAAGAAGTGGAAGAGAAAAACAATCGTTCGAGTTTCAAAAATCGCGTTATCCTAGGAATATTGTGAAAAATTTTATTTTCTAGGTCGAGGAGGAAGAAGGGTTGGGTTAGGGGTTGATGGTTTATTAGTTTTTCTTTTTTTTTCCTTCTTTTTTCGGAAGGAAAGACGGCGCCTTGAAGATTTTCACAAATTTCGGGACGGGACGAGACGACGACGACGACGACGACGACGACGACGACGACAGTGGCGACGACGTAGAAAGAGCGGGAGAGAGACAGAGAGAGAAAGAAAAAGAGAGAGAGGGAGAGGGAAAGAGAAAGAGGGAGGAAGAGAGAGACAGAGAGAAACCTAGAGAGAGGATGAGAGAGAAAGAGGGATGAAGGAAGAGAGCAAAAGAGGAAGAGAGACCAGAAGGGGTGTGGGTGCTGGCGGCGTTGTGGCGGGCGCCGGGGGTGGCGCCGCGACGCTTTGGCGCCTTCGACGCCGAGACGCTTCACTGACGCTGCTGTGGCTCCATATACTCTACTCTACTCTCTCTCTCTCTCTCTCTCTCCCTCTCTCTATCTGTATCTCTATCTTTCTCTCTCTTTCTTTTTCCCACATACTCACACGAATCACACACACAGACACATACATATGTATATACAGAAAACTCTCCCCTTTCTTCATCACAGCTCATTCGCGTGTGTCTTCGCACGCGTAATGGCGATTCGTGTTTCTATCACTGACGCGTCCACGCGTGTTTCTCTCTCTCTCTCTCCTTTCTTTCTCTTTTTCTTTATACACACGAATTCTATGCAGAATACAAATTCTAGACCGCGGAACGTAACGCGAATTCATCCCCCAACGACGTTTCGTTATCTTTTTTCTTCTTCTTCTCCTTCTTTTTTTCCATTTCCTCTCTTTTTCTTCCTTTTTCCACGAATAAAAAGCGAAATAGAAGCTAGTACGAGATTGGCAAGAGGTTTTACGATGACGCCGTAAAATACGCCATTTTGGAGAACGATCTCGATTCTTCTTCCTTTTCTTCTTCTTCTTTTTTGTATTTTTCTTTTTTTGTTTACTTCTTCTTTTTCTTCTCTTCTCATTTTTTTTCTTTTCCTTTTTTACAAAGTGAAATCGAGACGAGTTAGATCGTATGTGACCTCCTCTAGCTAGATCCACCATTGGCATTGGAAATTTGAGCCCTGTACTATGCTAGACTTTCTCTCCCTTTCTCCCTCCACCCTCTCTCTCTCTCTCTCTCTCTCTCTAAATGGAACGATAGTGTCAGAGTATTGTTTAACTTCAACAATAACGAACAAGTTCTGATCAATGGAGAAAATGTCGACGCTTGTTTGTGTGTCTATATATAATATATATGTGTGCGTATGTCTATATATATGTGTGTGTGTGTACATATATATATATATATATACACACACGTTACAGTATTCTGGAATATGATGAACAAAGAAAAAGCTTATAAGAAAACGATAGATTAATATCCGTAATCCCTTCAACTGAATAAACTAATAAATGTATTTGCATACAGTACACTGTGTAATTTCTTTTTTATTTGTAAAGAAATATACATTAATGCTGACCTAAAAAAAGAGAGAAAGAAAGAACAAGTTAAAAAAAAAAAATAATGATTTACAAAATGATCCCTCTCATTGACGAGGATAGAATTAACACACAGTTGTTGGTTGGATCAACTATTATATATATATATCTGAGATTATCTCTCTCTCTCTCTCTCTCTCTCTCTCTCTTCGTGTACGTGCGTCTGTGTCTATGTTGTGTGTCATCGTAAAAGAAGAGGCGCGCGTGATGTCTAATAAAAGCGAGAGACGTAACGGCTATAATGCGTAATCTTGTAATGGGTTTGTTGCACACGTATCTCCGTTATTATGAGATTCATAACCGTGTCGTAAATTCGGGTCAATCAACGTCCCTCCCACTTCTTATTCGACGTCGAGCCTAGAGAAGACGTACCAACTATTAAACGTTAAGGGGGTGGGGAGTAAGAGGGTAAGGGAAGAGGGGTCGAAATTATTCGGTCAATTCATTTCGTTCGAATGCATATCTAAATCCTTGAGATCGTTATAAATGATCGATAGGAACGATCGATAAAGAAATATATATTTCTTTTGAATTTATTATCTTTTAAAGAAACAGAAAAAAAAAATATATGATAGTAACGTATGTACGTGGGTAACGTAAGGAGATACATTTTTTATTAGAAATTAAAATATCCATATGTTGACGTCTAGTTACGTCGTTAAATGTAAGAATTTACAGATAGAACGACGAGAAACATTTATTGGGTAAAACTTTCTACGGTATGTATCTAATTAAATTCCTACTATCTGCAATATATGTATTATCGAGATCGAAAATTATCGCGCATAGTTAAAAGCATATATTAGAAAAGGACGATATGTCTATACCCTTTATTATTATTGTTCGTTAATTTTTTTTTTATTTAGAATAAGTATAATGGTGATAAATAATTAATACTTTTTGTTCTTTTCTTTTCTTCTCCTTAAATATTTTTTTTTTTATTATATTTTTTGTATTATATATTTGTATATATATATCTTGCACTACGATTAAGTGGACTAACTTGATTACACTGTTGGATTGGTATATTACGTCGATTTGCAAACGAAAATCTCTACTAAACGTTTTTCCCACGAGACACGTAATATTGATCGTAAGGAATATATTTATGTAACGCTTGAAATCATGTTTGAAAATCACGAACGGATGAAAATCTTACGAAGTAGAGAAAACATCTACCGCTTCTTTGCACGTATTCTCACCGATATTGGACGTTGCCCGTGACACGTTTTCTCACTGTCGCGCACTCTCGATAGGAGAGATAGAAAAAGAGAAAGATAGAGATACATAGATAGATAGATAGATAGATAGATAGATAGATAGAAAAAGAGAGAGAGAGAGAGAGAGACAGAACGGACGCGGTAAAATCTTTTAATAAGTCGAGCAAATACGAAGTCATTGTTATTTTTACTTGTGTGGATCCATCAAGGTCCAGGAGAGTGAATGTAGACGTTATTTTTTCGAGAGTGAATAGGTATAAGGATAATCCATTAGACGCGTTGTAACCTAAAACTGGGTAAACAAGGGAGGTTCTCGGATTAAATGTAACGGACGCATATCGACTTGGGGGTCGATCGGTCTGTCGGTCTTTCGAGCAATACGCGACAAAAGAATCGGATAAAACGTGAAATCGATGTAACTAACAGGTGTAACTAAGTAAGCAAGTAAGTAGGTAATATGAGTAAAGTACGTTAATCGATAAACACGAAATTAGCTGGAGAGATATTGACAATGAAAAAAAAAAAAAAAGAAGAAAGAAGGAAAAAAAGGATTCATCATAATTATCGTATATCATAAATCATTTCGTACGAAAATAAAGTCGAAAATGTTCTTTTTCGTTTATTCCCTTTCTGTTCTTTCTTTGTTTCTTTTTTTTTTTCTTTTTTTCGTTCTCTTCATTTCAATTATGGGGAATCAGCTATAGGGTGTTAACTGTACACACATAGAAACAACAGAATAAGACGAAAGAGGAGAAAAAAATCACGAACGGGATTTTCAAGAGTGTAAAAGATACATTCACAAGGTTGTTACTACTTAACTAGCTAACAAGCTATTCTAGATTCAACTTTGCAACATTATCGTAAATAATTGTATCGACCTTATTTGTAATCGGGCCAATTCCTAATTAAACAGTTCGAACTATTTCATGTACAGTATTTTTTAGACGATTTTTTTCTATTTTTTTGCGGACACGGAATTTTCTTCGGAAAATAAAAGAAAAAGAAAAAAATGACATCGTACGAAAATTACAACGATCGAATTCAACGCTTATTCGATAATAATGATAAATAATTTATGTTTTCAATATAATTTAAGATACTAATCTTTATCCTTATAGAATATTTGTATAACATACAGATGTATAATTTGAGGATAGATAAATAATATGTATAGTTAAGTACCACTTAACTTTATCAAAAATTTGTAATCCATATATAATGTCTAAATATTATTATTATTATTATTATCATCATCGTCGTCGTCATCAGCATCATCATTATTATTATTTCAAAGATCTAAACTTCAGATGAAAGAGGAAAACCGATGAATGTCATCGGATTTTCTTGATGAATGCACGTGCGCACTACATCACTGATATTACTGAGACGATTAACTCTGTTAAATCCTCTCATTACGAAATGAAATAACGATGACGATGCACGTATATATGTTGATACGTATATACACCTTGTACATATACATACGTTTATATACTTATAAAAGACACATAATTACGATGTGCGCATGAAAGCATATATATATATATATATATATATATATATATATATATATATATATATATATATATATATATTTGACGAATACAAACAAACAAACAAAAATAAAAAAGAATTTATAGAAAAAAAAAGAGAAAAAAAAAAGAAAAGGAAAAGAAGCTTAATGACGTTAAACATGGCCGATATCGTGTATCGCATATTCCATAATCGGCACTCAATCTTCTTAACGTACGTCCCATGAAAAACATTTTACAACAATTGCATAACGAGGTCGTTTGTTTCCTTTAAGAGGGTCGAAATCCGTCAAGAGATAGTAAAGCAACGCTTTCGAGGACTGTGATGCTGCTGGATGCCGGAGAATTGGATAATTATTCGAAATTGCTTTGATTATCCTCGAATAAAGGAAAAGAAGAGGAGAAATATAAAAGGGGAGATACATACATAATATTTCAAGATACTTTTTTTACGATCATTTACGTACACACACGTAAGTATCGATGCTACTATGTGCAATAGATTTTTTTATCGATAACCATTAAAAAAAAAAAAAATGTAAGATAACATAAGCTCGACATTTCAGTCTGGTAATGGCATTAACAATTTCAGTTATTCGAAATATTGCAATTGCTAGATGATTTTAAAGAATCAATTACTCTTTTCCGATTTTTTCACAAATCGTAAGATTAGAAAACTAGGAATTTTTACGATCGAATAAAAAAAAAAGATTAACTTGGAAAGAATTACTTGAGAATTAATAATTGATTTTTAAAATCAGCTCGAGACTTCTTTGGTCCAACTTGTATTAAACATTTCGATATTGCTTATTACAAAAAAGAAATATACAAAAAAGAAATAAAAATAGAATAACATTTCAAGAAACTCGTTTCTCTTTGCACAACCGATGATCGATGATAAGATAATCTTTTATCGATAAGCATCTCGTGAAGCTATTAGAAAGAACGAAAAGATAATCCCCTTCAAAATCGTCATTATTTGATCTTGACATTTTCTCAATTTATTATTATTCCATATTGTTCTAAGTCATATACCTTTCCTTTTGAAATATTATATCGTATTTCGACATGTATATAGAAATTATTCAACAAAGTTATTTTTTCAATAATGTAACGAGTAAAGAAAAAAGATCAGTACCTATGTCATTTATTCTTGAGAAAAATAATACTTTTATACCTAATTTTATTCGAAATTAAAAAAAAAAAGAAAGAAAAGGAGACCAAAGACTAATATATCTTTTAATATCTCGAATAATAACTTTCACGAAAATTAAGAAAAATGATAAAAAATAATATGCATCAACCCCTTCCTCTCCTCTATCACCATAAACTCAGATAATAATCTATCCAACAATACACTCTATCTAACTAATCTCTTAATCGAATTATAATAAAAATCGAATAATAATAAAATAAAAAAAAAAGAAAATAAAAAAAAAACGAAATCGATCGTTCACGATCGAGAAAATATTTCTATTAAAATGTTAACACGATCGAAGATGAGAAACGATACTTAACTTTTGATAAAATTATATCGTCGACGATACAACGACTGAATGAAGAAAGAAAGATCTCTCTAACGATGATGAGAGAACGAACAATCACTTTAAGTAAAATCGATCGGAACGCGAAGTTCTTACGCAAAAGAAAGAGATAATACGCGATGACATAAATGAGAATTCGTAAACGAAACGTCGCGCGCTCTACGTTTCTCTCTTTCTCTTTCTCTCTCTCTCTCTCTCTCTCTCTCTCTCTCTCCCTCTCTTTCCCTCTCTCTCTCTCTCTCTCACCCTCATATTCTCTTTCATCTCCGTCCCTCTCATTCCTTCTCTGACGCTATTTAACCTCTCACAGATAGAGAGAGAAAGAGAGAGAGAGAGAGAACCGTCTATTGATTTTTCCAGCTCCTATTGTTTTTGGCACGGTCGCTCGCTACTAAGCATTGACTCCGGGAACGATTTTTTCTCTCTCTCTCTCTCTCTCTCTGTCTCTCTCTCTCTGTCTGTCTCTCTCTCTCTCTCTCTCTCTATTTCTATTTCTTTCTCTATTTCTATTTCTTTTTCTCGTTTCGTTAAAAACGAAACACTATAGGACGAAATGACAAGTATTAGAAATAATTAATTCTTTGTAAAATATTTTGTCCTCCTTTCTCCTTTCTTTTCTTTTTTATTTCTTTTTTTTTTTCTTTTCTTTTTCTTCGTCATTTAACAATCGTTAAGAAAAAAACCCTTTCGATTTGGAGCTGTCACAATTGGCGCGCTTCTATCGCCGCATGTGAATCACGTCTATTTCGGGAGACACCCGTTCGATGATATATCTTTCTCTCTCTCTCTCTCTCTCTCTCTCTCTCTCTCTCTCTCTCTCTCTCTCTCTCTCTCTCTCTCGTTCTTGAGCTACAGTTATCCCCACTCTTTCTTCCTACATCTCTCTGTTTCTCTCTCTCTTTCTCTCTTTCTGACTCATACTCACTCTCTCACGCACATAAAACACATCGGGGCTAACCTTTTGAGGTTAGCTCTCGGAAAGCTTTCGAAAAGCGCTGGGAGAGAGAGAGAGAAAGAAGAGAATGAAAGAGAGAGAGAGAGAGAGAGAGAGAGAGAGAGAGAGAGAGAGAGAGAGAGAGAGTCCTTCGATCGGAATTCTCTCTCTCTCTCTTTCTCTCTGTCTCTCTCTCTCTCTCTCTGTCTCTCTCTCTCTCTCTCTCTCTCTCTCTCTCTGTCTCTCTCTCTCTCTCTTTTTCTTTATTCTTTTTCTCTCTTTTTCTCTCTCATGAGAGAAAACTTCCGCGATAAAGAAGATACTACGAGCCCAGTAAACGTTACGAAAAAAACGTTATGGCCGACTTTCTGAATATTACTGAGTGAATATTACTGAGTGAATATATATATATAGAATATGAGAAAAAAAAAGATTTGAAACAAAATGATAGAACAAGTGCGGAAGTAGAAACGAAGCAAAAAGAAAGAAATCACGTCAGTAATCAAAACGTCGACGTCGACGTTGACGTCGATGACGACGATGACGACGACGAGGGCAGCACGCCCATTCTGCTCGAAAATCGCCGGAGCAGATCAATAGAGGATTCACTCCGGACGACGATGATACACGTACGCGAACGCGCGGATGCTAGAAGAAGAGGAGGAGGAGGAGAATGATATGGAAGAAGAAGAAGAAAAAGAAGCAAAAAAAAGATGGAGAAAAATACAAAAAACGAAGTTGAATTATTACTTGACTTTTAACTAACGAAGAAAATTATATTGTTTTACGATAATATACATATATATATATATATATGTATGTATGTATATATATAATATGTATATATATATATATATATGTACGTACATACGTATCTATACGTGTGTATGTATCTCTCTCTCTCTCTCTCTCTCTCTCTCTCTCTCTCTCTCTCTCTCTCTATTCCCGCGTCTAACCATATACCTCTCCCCCCTTTACCCTAGTAGTCGCCCTACATCCCACCCTCCCACCCTTATACCACCTCCACCCGCGTTAAAACATTTTTCCTCCCCCTTCTTTTTATATCCCGCTCATTTTGTTGCCATTGTTGTTGTTGTACCCAAAGTAGCCGATGTCGTTATCGCTATCGTTGTTCTTGATCTCTCGTTCTTCCTTCTCGTCGTTCTTACTCTTACATTATTCGTTCGTTTTATTTCATAATATTATTTTTTTGTCATACTCTTACTACTCACCATATTATTTTCTCGAGGTCTCAACTTCGTTCTAACGACTCGAACGGGAAGCCACCGCCTAATAATTTTTGATCCACGAATCTCTTCTATCTCGTAGTCCTCTTTATCGTCGTCGTCGTCCTTGTCGTTGTCCTCGTCCTCGTTCTGGTTATCGTCATCGTCATAATCTTCGTCGTCATCGTCATCGTCCTCGTCGTTGTCGTCGTCGTCGTCGGCGTCGGCGTCGTCGTCGTCGTCGTCGTCGTCGTCATCGTCGTTATCGTACTCGTCTTTATCGTCGTCGTCGTCGTCGTCGTCGTCGTTATCGTCGTCGTTGTCGTTCGCCGTCGTCGTTGTCGTCGTCGTCGCAGTCGTCTTCACCGTCATCGTCGAAAATCAATTTGTCACTTGTCGGTGGCACTACCGCACGTCCGGCACGCTCTTGCAACTCCGGCTAGCGCTCCGTATTCCGTTCGTTCCGCTCGTTCCGCTCGTCCCAGGGAACTTCCCAGGGCTGGCGATACCCGTTCCAAGTTTATGGGTGCTCCTAGTGCCCCCCGCCTACCCCTCTAATCGTTCTCACTCGTTAGAACGTATAAAATGTAATTAACGTTTATGCACTCCTTTTTTCTACCTTAATTTTCATATACGTATATATATATATGTATGTATGTATGTATATACGTATATATGTATGTATATATGTTTATATATATGTATATATATGTTTATATATATGTATATATATATATATATGTTTATATATATATATATATGTATATATACACATATAGATATGATACGAATATTGTGTATGTATATTGCTTCTTCTCACGACATTGACGATTTATCTATCGGTTCATTCTTAATGTTCTTTTTCATTTTTATCGTTTAAGCTGGTTTCTATGATATTAATAATATTTTTATATAATTCTGTTCTTTTTTCTTGTTTCTTGATATTTTGAAAAATTGTCACAGATAAGAGAGAATACATTCGCTTGTTCATCGGTATATTTTCATATCTTTCGTAGGCTCTGGCACACGGATCATTGCAAAAATTACTTGGAAAGAAATTTTCAAGCGTTCGTTGCGATATGTACTTACTTACTTACTTACTTACTTACGTCCGCGCTCCATGATTATTCCGCATGGCGCTGCACGCGTTATCCACTCTCCTGCGCGTTTATGCAAATAACTAATCCAAACAAATACGGCTAAAAATAAAAAAGATATTGCACGAGGATATGTGTGCATATACGTGCACGTGCATTTATGAATATGTACGTGTGTCTAGTAGGAATATGTGTGTTTGCGTATGTCTGCTGTGTGTGTGTGTGTGTTTCTATGCTGTGTGTTTGTCTGTGTGTTTGTCTGTCTGTTAGCATCGATGTCGCGAACAAACACTTATTATATTCTCCGTTTCTCAGGCGCGACGATCGTTTTTTTGCTTTTTTTTAAACGTGGAAAAACACGCGCGTCTTCTCAAAATTTTCAAGCTAGTGCAAAAGTCATTGCAAGATTTCTTCTTTCCAACATTTTTATTCGTTTCGACGTAGAGCAATTTTAACGATTGTAACAGGTTAACGTTAACACACAAAAAAAAAAAAAAAAGAGAGAGAGGAACAAAAAGAAGAGAAAGAAATAATATAATCATAATAACACTTTCGTTTTGATAAAATAAAATCTCCTATATTATCGTATGTCGTTATTGAGAAAGAAAAAGAAAAAAATAATGAAATACGGTAAGAACAATCGATTCACTTTCCATAACCAAAAACGCTTGTTAGGCGTTTTAATTGGAATACTTGTCGAATGATTTGGCATATATTAAAAAGAATAGAACGTACGAATAAAAACGGCAATCTGATTGAGTAATACTATTTCGTTTTCTTCCTCTTCTTTTTGTTTCTTTTTTTATTCGACAGGTACGTTCTCGAAACGTGCGCGAGTCGTATAACGTATAACACTAAAATACACATCTACGTCGAAGTAATCTTTCCGAGTGTTCTCGATAAGACGAACGATATAGGGGTCGGTAACTCGTATCGATTTAGTATCGAATGATGTCATTTAAACCTACATTAACTGCGTAGAATTTACTTTAGACGTAGCACACCAACGGGAAATGCAACGATTAACGTAAAAAGTAAATAATTTACTAAAAAAAAAATATATATATCTCCATCTTCCATATTCTAATTCGATTTTTGAGGTTACGAATGCGTATACGCCTATGAATAATCTGATCGTATATATGTATATGTATATATATATATATATATGTGTGTATAAAATGTATCCAATAAATATAATCGAAACAACGATTACTCGTAACAAAAATATCGTTTATAATTATATCGATAAGTATCGCCTATAATGTGAACATTTTCGAGATTATATACGACAATCTCAATTTTTATTGGTTAAAAGATATCATTAACGATCGTAAGGATGAGTCGTCCGTGATATCATTCTTTTTCGATCTTGTCGAATTAGGACGCGATTAAACTAGAAACTGTATAAACACAGTGTCCCAGATCGTATGTAGAGAGTGTCATAAATCGTAACGCACTTCTCTCGTTCGAAGATTTTCGGTGCCAGGACGACGAGCGGAAGTGAAATTTAAGATTGGACATTTGCCAGAATAATAGCTCTACGCTCTAGTAAATTTCCAACCATGTTTCGCGTTGCGTTTTACCGTGCAATGAAAAACTTTTTATAGGGAGAAGTGTGTTCTACTTTACCGACTCAGATTACTGTTCGAGAATCCATAAGATGGGGCGAGCATCGGAGAAATGTGATAGACTCGGAGGTTTGTTAAAAGTCTCTCCCAACCACGCCCCACTTTGCTGCAACCCATTTTACAATAATGTTTAAAAAAAAAGAAAAAGAAAATTTTTTTAAAAATCTTTCGGATACGCACGATATTCGACGATATATTTTAATTAATAATAACTTTCTCTCGTAACGTCGAATTAAATTCAACATCTTGTCCTGAAATATATATGTTTATATATATATACGTTTTTTTGTATATTTTGACGAAAAGAAAACATATATACATATATAAACAATTTTAAAGAAATAGAAAAAAAAGTACTTCGTCTGAAACATTTTACGTACAATTGAAATCTGTTTCTCAACCGTGCATTAGAACAAATATCGCAAAGATACAAGATTAATACTCGTATCATTTTATCTCATTATCTACATCTATATACATATATACACTTATATATGTGTGTGTGTGTGTGTGTGTACTCATACATATACATATATTTATCTACCTAAATTTCTTACTCCATCCATATTCTACGAACGTACGACAAATAAGATCGAAGATCGGATTGTAAAAGTCCGATCGTGGTGGAAAAGTTCGTGACGTGGAAAACAGAGAAAATTAGTTCGACGAAACGTTTTGGTTTGCTACGCACGATTAGAGGATCGTTCTGTCGCACGGACGATCGAGAAAAAGTACGAATTCTTCGTTACGACTTTAACGTATATGTATATTCCGTTATCACAGCCACTGGGATATATCAATCCAACATGTCTAGTGATAAAATTTCTCCAAGAAATAATGGAAAAACTTTTCAAAGGGGGGAAATAGAATTTCTTACGTAGAGACGTATTTGTACGTCTCTATAGATATAAATATACGTAGATATATAAATATACGTATATATATAGATAAGTATCTACGTAATTACGTCTGCATGTGTGTGTGTTTTCTATGTCTAATACTAAGACGACGATTGTTCGTCTCGCAAATGGCGAACGCGACAAAAGTGGACGAAAAGTTTTCTTCGTGGAAAGAGATCGAACTTATATACTGTTCGAGAGAAAGTGAGAAAGAACGATAAAGAGATAGATAGATAGATAAAGAAAGAAAGAGAGGGAAAGAGAGGAATAGTAGGTAGTTCTGTATTTATTACTTCGATAAAGGGAATACTGTCTATAACCATTTTGTACAAAAACGTGTAGATTTTTATCTGTAGGACGTAGAAATGATTCATACCTGTAACTCCATGAAAATGGTACGAGATAATAGAGATTGGACTTGATTTTAACCAAAATAATGACAATTCGATCGAACCAATATCGACGAGAATGAAATAATTTGCTCGTTAATTTAATGCCAAAAGAAAGAATCGTTCGTAATCCGTCCGATCTTAAAAAGGAACAAAAGAAGAGAAAAGAAGAAAGAAAGAAGTAAAAAAGTAAATGACATAAAACAAAAAGAGATACTATATAAAATGTATACATATCAAACAAACAAGAATAATAAAAAAGAAACGAACGAACAAATAAATAAATAAATAAATAAATAAATAAAAAGTAAAAAGCAAACGAAAGTGCACAAGATCCGTGGAATTATTCTACGATGATAAAAAGAATTGATATCTCCGACGCGACCAGACGCGATAGAGGGAAGAGAACAAAGAAACGAAAAAAAAAAAAAGAAAAGAGAGAAGGGAGAAAAAACAAGAAAGGTAAAAAGAAAGGAGAAAGAAGAAGGAAATGGTACGAAGGAGTAAGGGAGTGTGCAAGGGAAGAAAAAGACGACGAAAAAGAAGAAGCCGAAGAAAAAAAAGAAGAAAAAGAAGAAAACGAAGTAGGAAGAGAAAGAGGAAGAGAAAGAGGAGGAGGAGGAGAAGGTGGGAGATGGGTTGGTTGATGGTGGTGTAGAGAGATAGTAGCGGCGAGTATAGCGAGTAGAATTTTATGGGGAAGTTTCGAGCTCTGAAACCAGTGGCTATGTCGGCGGTGAGCATAAAAAAGGCAGCCACCCCCTTCCAGTTACGATGTGTTTTGCCAAAAGCTGGGGAACGGAGCGTCGCGACGGCGCCAGGGGGTCTGGAGCCAACGCTTGCAAGCTTTCGAGGCTTCTGTCAATTCAGTCGGTGCTTTCATTCCCGGGATTCGAAACCCGGCGAACCACCACTACCACCACTACCACCATCACCATCACCATCACCCATCTCCCATCTCCCATCTCCCATCTCCCATCTCCCATCTCCACTACCACCACCTCCACTATCATCTCCTATCTCCCTCCTCATCTCACTCGAGAGACTGTTACATCCGACTTCTGGGCCGCCATTTTTCTTTTCTTTTCATCTCTCTCTCTCTCTCTCTCTTTCTCTCTCTCTCTCTCTCTATTTTTCTTTTTGATAAAATCTATACGATTTTTATTCTTAAGTTCCTTAACTTTTTTTTTTTGTTATCGATTCCATGTTTAGCAGGTTTTTTTTTTGATGCATCAATGTCAGATAAATGTTTGTATTATTTTGTTGATCGGATGTTCGCGAATTGTATCACTTTTTTCCTTTTACGTTTTCTTTTTTCAAGTGTAGGGAAATATATAATATTTTTTTTTAATATCGTTTGATTAGTATATTCAAGATTAGTTATTAATGTAATTTTCTTCTATCTGAAAAGCATGTGAATTGTTCTATGATATAAAATGACACGTCGTCTCGAATCTATAAGCTTCAAGTTCAGCTTTTTCTCTTTATGGAGAAAAAAAACAAGTTATATTGTGATAATATCGTTTATATGAAATTTCATTGCAAGTATTTTTTTCTTATTATCGAAGATCGGACGAACGATCGTTATAATCGTCCTAACGAGATTGCTATTTACGTATATTAATTTTTTTTATTATAGAAACGATAAAAATAATGTGAGAAAGATGTTGGAGAGATGTAAATTCATTGAAAATAGAATCCGAATCGAATCTATCGCGTTGTAAAATGAGGACGGCAAGATCGAATAGAACGTTTCTTCGTAAACTCCAACGAATATAGATATCTCTACCCTATCTTCGCGTGGATGATTTATGATCGAGTTGACGTCACCTCGCGGACATAAATCCTCGAATACATTTCATTTCTTGAAGAGGTTTCGACCGTTCGTGACTGCAATCATCGTTCGAAGGAAACATGTTTGCTCTTTCGGAAGCAGTGCGACCCTCTAATTTCAGAGAAACGAAAATAACGTTAGAAGATATTGAGAGATCTTATTGACGATAATAATTCATTATTTCAGTTCGATTTATTATCGTTAAATATTTATATCGAATTGGCCAGTAAATATACCATAAAGAATATTCCATCTAAATTATACTAGTATCGTTGATACGAATATTAAAACAATACAAAAACGTTACGGTCGACAAAATATTTTATAGGATGTTATTCGCTTCTTAAAAATGTTACTTCTATGTTGAATATAAGATACTCGTTAACAATTCTTTCCAATAAAACTCGCAATTACAGTAAAATTTATTTCCATTTGCTTTTATTTAAGATACAAGATACATAAAAAAGGAAGGAAAAAAAAAAAGATACTATAGAGCGTCGTCGATTATGAATATAAAATATAATATTACAATACGATATAATGCAAGTTGCATTTCGTAACTAGCATTATATTTCTCTTTTTTGATAGAAGAAAATAATACTCGTATCGAATCGGTATTAAGATGAAAATTATCGATACATAGATGAATTGTTTTTAAGAATGCATATAATAGATAACAATTCTGTTTTCATAATACATTGATAAACTTGAATGGACAAAGATTATTCAGATATTTCTACCTCATATAGTTTACGATTCTTCTCCCGGCGGAAGAAAGGGAAATAGATACATCGCGTGCCCCTAAAGCGAGGACAATAGATCCAGCCCTTGCAAGAGCAGTCGAGGATGATTTGACAAATTCTCGATCGTATGCACGAAGGGAGAAAGTCAAAAAAAGAGAAAGAGAAAGGAAGAAAGAGAGATACACAAAGGGACAAAGAGAGAGAGAGAGAGAGAGAGAAAGATGCTGTCTCAAGACTACGTAATAGAAAAAATTACCCGTATCTAACGCGACGCCGATGGATCGTAAATTCGTAAGAAATTAACGAGTGAACTATACGATCGTTTCATCTTCGTTACGACCTATCATAAAATTGTGAATTTAAATAATACTCGTAATATTATAGAATTGTTAAAAACATAAAACATATATTTCAAGTTTAGATCCGAAGAGAATGTAAATCTAATCGAAACTGCAATAATGATTATGCAATTCTTTTCTATCGCGATTAATGTACTTATTTATTTTTTTTCACTTATTTCTTTTTTTTATATTTCATTTATTTATTCTCCTCTTTATTCATTTTGGAAATACTGTTCTAAAGATATTGTTTTTCCCAGGGTCATATTTATGTTTTCTAAAGGTCTCCCTAAAAATTTCAATTGATCAACTTCCTACGGATTTCCATTTTTTCTTGTTTACATCATTTTTCTTTTTACAAAAAGAATAACAAAGAAAAAAGAAAAGAAAAAAAAAACAGAAAGCAATTCTTACGAATACGCTTAGGTACATAAAATATTAATTTAATCCTATATCCTATAGTCACTAGTGATGACTATCTAGTATCTAAGTTCGAAAGATCCCAACTTCCGAAATAGAAGTTCGCGCGTGTCCTGACGCTTTGACAAATGACACTACGATTCCCGATTTGTTCGAGCGGATATGACGACGTTGAATTGTATCGTTCAATGTTAACCCCACCCTCTCCTCCTTTTCTCTACCATCTCGTTTTCTTTTACCCTCTTTTTCTAAGTCCGTTCTGACTGCACAATAATATAAACCGGCTTTCTCTCCCCTTTTATGTTGTACTCACTATCGTCGTCGTCTTCGTCGTCTTCGTCGTCGTCGTCGTCGTCGTCGTCGTCGTCGTCGTCGTCGTCGTCGTTTACGGTCCACCAACTTTTCAGGATTCCGTGGAATCATCCAAATACTTTCTCCCTTGTTCCATAAAAAGGAAGACTACCGGAACCGGATGCCGGATGCAAGAATGAGGGTGCAACCAGCGGGGGTGTGAGGAAGAATCGAGGAACCACCACAGGAGCCCGATTTTCTCCTTACAACGAGAACATTTATTTTCCTGGAGGAGGAGCGTAGAAAGGACTGCTCGAAACGATTGATTTGTCTTTTTTTTCTCAACCCTCCCTTCCTCTCTTTTCTCTGTCTCTCTCTTCTTCTTTTTCTCTTTATTTTTCGACGTCAAACGTCTTTCGTCGTTTACAGAAAAAAAAAGAGCAATGAAAAATAAAGGAAACAAAAATTTTCGCAAGAAATATGACGTAATTTTTATCCTTATAAAATAATCACCGTCCAAATTTACTTTGTTAAATTGAATACAATTTTCAATAGCGATAGAAAATATGTTTTATCTCGTGTATCGTAAGTAAAGTTAATTTTGATGTTATGGTGTATGTATTGATTAATAATTGTAGTAATATCTTCTTGTTTTCGATTTCGCGTTTTTCTATTGAAATATTCAATAATTCGATAATAGACAAATTAGATAAATAACTTTCAATTCGTGATAATGTATTTTATATGTTATCGTATATGTTACTAAGTAATTTCTATATTGAGAATATTGTTAATTATTAATTACTGATTAATATCTTTTTTCTGTCGATTCTTTTTTCAAAAAAAAAAAAAAAAGAAAAAGATTAAATAAAATAAATAAATAACAAATTAAGTTCGTTTCGAGACAAGTGACTTTCAATCCTTGACAATCTGTATTATCCTATGTTCTTTATATAAAAAAAAAAATAAATTGATAATCAATATCTTATTAATTACAAACAGAAATTATTAATTATTCTAAACATTGAATTGGTTCTGAATAAACCTGTGATTATAATATCTAATTTTAATTTTAGACAAACTGATGAGTGCGGATGCTTTTTACTCGTGCAAATAAGAAAAAAAAAGGAAAAGAAAAAGAAAAAAGATATTCGAAGTTTCATCTTCAACTCATAATTTTATTTCTCGTTGAGATTGTCCTCCTGGGATTAATTAAATCAGTTTTGATGGCTTCACGCGCCGAATGGCGTCCTATGCTCGTTAAAATTACAGTCTCGATTGAGCGCACGTGTCGTATACATAATTTCTCTCATGAAATTAACTCCCTTCGAATATCCGATCGAAATCCCGATAACGACGCATCGACTAGGCGCAAAATGCCATAATTGCGTGCACTATACCTATAAACGCGTTGTAATAACGATGCAAACTATCGTCCGTGTTTAATACCACGAGATTATTGACAATCAAAATTTTATACATACGTACATATATCCATCGAATTATAGATAGAGTAAATAGATTTATTATTTGTTGTAATTAATTCCTATTAACAAATAGTAGACGTGTTAACAAAAGAAAAGGTTTAAAAAAAGAAAAAAAAAAAGATTTCATTTCAGTACAAAACACGTCTTAATGCACTTCATATAAAATAATCTAAATACATAATACAAAGGATATACAATGTAATTACGAAAAAAGAAAAGTATAAATATTAATTATTCTAAAATTTATACCAATTAAAAAAATTAAGTATCATTAATTCGTCGTTTTTATATCACGTACTAATATACGATATATCATCATAAATATACTTATACTTTTATAAATATACTTAAAAAAAATATTTGAAAATACTGACCCGGAAAGTAAATGATAAAAGATTTTTCTCTTTATAATTAAAAATTAAAGAAAAAAAAACAGAAAAAATAAAAAAAATAACAAGTTTGTTAAGAAGACGAATTGCATGATTGAAGTGCATCAGAGTGGTCATATAGAGAGTAATGTGTCGAGGGTGTTAACTACGATATACGGGATAGTTAACTACCTTCGGCATTTAAATCGCATCGAACATTTGGCCATGGTCTGCATTAGCTTGCTAGAGTGATCATGGACATTCGTAGGGATAGAAATGTACCGGGTGTGGACGTAAGTAATGAATACGTTTCGAAAAGGGGGAAAGGAATATTAAATTACGCGTGTCCACGAGAGCATTTGGCCGTGACTATTCCTCCTTCCCGTGTGTCATCATCATTGTCATCGTAAAATATAGAATCGTTTCTTCGTTCCGACACATTATGGTTATTTAAAGGAATTTTTATGATTATTTAATTTAACGACAATAATGCTTCGCAATGAACTTTAACAATTTTCTTTTCTTTTCTATAATTATAAATAATATTTTACACGCGTAAAAGAAAAGAAATTTTTTCTTTTCAATAGTCACGTTAAATATGAAAAAAAAAGAAAAGAAATCAAAATTAATATCAAGATAAGATATTTTACAATTTTTAACTATTTGATACGCACATGTGTAAATTATTTTACGTGATTTAAATTCATAATCTAGGCATATGATATCTAAATATTAAAACGACAAAATATATATATATATATATATTTATATTTTTTACTTATATTTATATATTTTTAATATTTAATATTTAATCTCAGGAACGAAAAATCGACAAAAGGTAAATACGTAACATCTCGTTAATAATTCAAAACACAATTAAAATAATCTATATCTACTTCGAATATATAATAATAATAACCATTATAATATCTTCGAATAAAATAAAATAAATATAGATATTTAAAGTAAAACTAATTATTAAGTAAAATAAAAAAAAATAAACAAAATTAAATATTCTTCATTTGTCTCATCTTACTCACTATATGCTGCATTCTATAGAAATTGCTAAATACGAAAAGCTGCAAAATCTATAAAATAAATACGAAGAAACAGAAAATTTAATCCCATATATATATATATATACATCAGATTTTCGAGAGGCTAGCGTCCAATTTGTAAGATATATGATCTGACTTAACACAGCGTAAGAATTCACCGTACGATTCGGGCACCCCATAAATAGTGGAAAACCACATAAACTGACCATCCTGAGTGGGGCAACGGCGATTCGTTTTCGAATAGGATGTTGTATCGACCCTTTTCTAGATATACGAAGACAGAAATGCGTCTTCGCAAAGGACAAAAGTTACTTAACCCTCCTTTATATATATATATATATATATATATATATATATATATATATATATGTACCTACTCGTACGAATCATGGCTACGCCCCAATACGTGAAGAAGGGTGACTTTTATATATATACTCAAGGGTTGACAGTATCCAAAAGCAGCCACCCTTGATGCGCGCAAATAGAGACTATTCTTGACGATAGATTACAGCTTAAGTGTTTGGATGCTTTATCGTTAAGTGGTTGCTTGATTCTTTTACGCGCGTGCACGCACACTCCAATACACATACACGTACATATTATATACATATACATATATATATATGCACGTACACGAGCGCATTTCTTCCATTTCTTCTTCGTTGCGACGATCTTCTTATTTGTTTATTAGATTTCTACGTTAAGTAAATACTTATATACCATCGAACAAAAAGTCAAGCGATCGGACAAATAAAGTCCTAAAAGTGTTACATTTCGTTCAATCGGTCCTTAAGAAATTACACCTACTTCTTTTTACCTCTTAATCATCGTGCTTATCGTTTTATTAATTTTTTTTTTTTAATTTGATCGAATAATATAATCGCGTGAGCTAAATTTTCTATCTTACAATTTCTAACTTATCTATGCGCGTATACGTTTCTTTTTTTCTTTTTTCCTATTTCTTTTCCTTTTTTTTTTTGTAAGATAATAAATATTCTTAATACTTCCACTTGTACTTACATCAGCTGTGATCGCGTTTTAGCAATTAACAAAATTCATATATAATCTTTTTCTATTGGCAAAACCTGAACAAGCTGAATTCAAGTTCAATGATAAATTTTTTAATCGTCTAAATAAATAAATTCGATCGTAATTCGAGTTGTTATTTTTACCGTGTAAAAAATAAAATGATTCGACGAACAAATACGTGAACAAATTTTTTTCTTTTTGAGTAGATTCTATTAATTTTAGTCTCTCACGAGATCTTTTTTTTCCGAGATAAAACTGAAAATCCTGTACATAAATAAATTATAATCGTAATAAATAGTTCATGTATAATTGTAATAAATAATAAATTGTTAATATATAATTGCGTAAGATCCTGAGATAAACAACAATTAATAATAAAAATGAAAAGAAGGAATTTATCAAGTGGCGTAAAATAATGTTTTAGGGGTGAGTGAGGAGGAAGAGGGGTAGTTCCATTAGAGCCTATTTTACGAGAAAACAATTAATAATAATTAAATTCGAATTCAACATCAACTCTTAGGGATATCGGTCCCCCTCTCAGTCGAGCAAAAACATCGTTGATCTATGTTCGCCACGGAAAGATTACGAACGTCATCGTCCCTGTTTCTTTTTTTCTTTTTTTTTTTTTAAGTATGATACAGAGAGATATTATATCTTGCTATGCATTTTCACTCAAGCTTTTGTTCTTTGTCGACGGACCTTGAAGATGGCGATATGGTATGACTTCCATTTTATTTTCGAACAATTCTCTTTCTCCTTCTCTTTCTATTTTTTTGTCTTTAAAAGATATAAAGAAATCGCAATGTCATCTATGATTCACTCTTTCGCATTTTTTTTTTCTTTTTTTTTTAAGTAAAACAACCCTCTTACGATCTCACATTACAGTCTAACGAGCTACAATCCTACGAATTATTTACTAGAATATTTGTATGTATATATAAATATATAGATATTTTTTGTATTAGATATATAGATTTTTTATATTACACATTTTTTATATTATATATTATATATATAGATATTATGTTATATTGATTAAGTATTAAAATATCGAGAATCCTATACATAGTTCTATGTGTCGAGTTATTTATTACAATTGAGTAAAAATATTTAATATAAATATATTTAATGTAACGTTGTTATATAACATTGTCTTGTTAATTGGATGAAAAAATATTAAAATAACGGCCGACAATTCGGCAATGGCTGAAAGTGATCTATTCTTTCGTTCGATTAATCTAATCGTTAAGTCCTATAATTAATAATAAGATATAATTAACCTACATATGTAAAAATATATTAAAAAATACGATATGTCGAGAACGATCGTAAAACGAGATTAAATAATCGTGACCTTTCGTCGTAATAGAACGAACATTCATAAATATGACTCGTAACATTGATCTAATACTTCAAAAAAAAATTACAAACTTCTCTCCTGAATTTTAATAACAACTATGAAGTACAAAGATCTGAAGGAGAACGAACGAAAAAAAAAAATAACAACAAAATTAATAACTCGCAGACTTGTCGACGATGTATATACGTATATATTGAAAGTATGAAAATACGTGCGTATATGCGTAATTACGTACGTGACAAAATATTATAGATATCTAACAATTGGTAAGGGATAACCGAGCATTTTGAATCACGTACAATATCGTATGAATCATACTGATTCTATCTCCCTATATAATAAATAAAACAAGTATACACATATATCTATAATATTATACGTTAAGTATATATGTATATCACACACACACATATATATATATATATATATGTATATATATATATACACAAGTATCTATACAAGGGCGATAACACGATTTATCCGTAGAAAAAAGGCGGTTACGAACCCTTCGGAAAATATGACTTTCAATCGGGTTTGGGCATCGTAAAGTGCGGCGGGTCTTTTAATCAATCTAACCGATAGACACGAGGCACCAATTCGATCAACCAAATCGTTCTCCTAGAATTATTATAGTATCCCGTGATCCCCTAAATCATTCGTTCCTCTGCCTTCATGAGAATCCTTCGTGGTGATACGAATGAACGAATGAACGAACGAACGAACGTGTAAGTACTTACTTACATATATCCATTACAAAATAACCCCTCTCGTATACCCGAAAATGTTATCGATTATATATACATATATATATATGTATGTATGTATGTGGGTGTATATATATATATTTTGATTTGTCACAGTAGTAGACGATAGATAGATACGCATTTACGTTTCGAACGAAAGAACGAACGTTCCGCATTTTGTATTGAACGACGATACCCTCCTATTGTGTGTCTCCCTCTTATTCACTATATAAATCACGTTAGATACTATCCAGAATAATATCGTAAGATTACCAATGAGAAAGATAAAGAGAAAACGAAAAGAGAGAATAGTATATATATATATATAAAATAAAAATCTTATTAGAAGTATGACGTAAGATATTAAAAGATTATGAATGAGAAAAAAAATAGAGAAGAATGATACATTAATTATTGTATAATAATTATTATGTCTATATGTGAACGTGATAAAAATTATATTAAAAATGCCTCACCAAATTTTTAAAACAGGTTTCACCGAGCTTGGTAGATTTAATCTTGCTAGCTCCGAGGACGGACGAATTGGTACTGAACTTCGTTTACGAACTGCGTACTTACTTGCCGACGAATGTTTTGTTTACTTCGAAGAGAAACAAAAAGGAAGAAATAGAGAGAGAGAGAGAGAGAAACAACACGTAAACGTTATCAACAGACGCGATCATTGTTTATCTTTATTGTTCTCGTCTTCGTCGTTCGTTCGTTCGTTTATTCTCTCTTTCTTTCTCTTTCTTTCTCTTTCTCTTTCTCTGTTTCGAATGAACGACAAAAGATTTGTGAAAAAAAAAGAAACATTAACGATCTTCGACATCTTTTGTTGCAGATATGTACGAATTTAACGATAGATATTAAATAATTATGCGTTTATTATATCGAGACGAATAATTATGAATCTAATGTGTAACCTAACAATCGGGTTAATTTAATCAGTAGAAAGAAATTTTATTCTACGTTAAATTAAAAACCTAAATATTTTAGATTTATAAAATATCTATTGATTAACGTTTAAACTTAGTAAAATTAGTTGTATCCAAAGTTTCTAATAACAGTAGATACTTATTTATAAATACTTGGAAACTATTTATGCATCTTACAGATAAATGGTATATACCAAATAATAGTGCATTAGTTTTTTAAAATTCTAGTTTCTATTAATTTCTAAGTGGATACTTATTTATAAATACTTGGAAACTATTTATGCATCTTACAGATAAATGGTATATACCAAATAATAGTGCATTAGTTTTTTAAAATTCTAGTTTCTATTAATTTCTAAGTAATTCTAAATATGTCTAAGTTTCTAATAATTCAAACTATATAAAAAAATATCTATTACTGATGCATCTGAATATTATGCACCTGAGTAAACATTTTAACCTTCTATTATTTCCATCTCGTTTACTTAGACCTTTTCTAACGTAAATAAAAATAGGACGTAGATAGCAATTTTTTTTTCTTTTTTGCTTTTCTCTTTTTTCTTTTTTCTTTTTCACGGCGCACTTGTACGAACGTTTTTAGTTCCCACGCATATTTTCTCGCTCGATGTGACGTTTTGCGCCATTAGACGTGTTACGGGGTGGCTTGTTTGCACAGCAAAGTGCCAGTAATTTTTCCGTAAATCGTTATTACCCCGTTGGAAACAACCCCTTTTATTTCTCGTCCATCGACGATTGAACGGCGTTTCCACTTCGTTGCGATAACAATCTCATTGTAGGTAAACACAAGAAATTTTTACGAGATACCTAACGCTTACTTCTGCAAAGTTAAAAAGTTAAAAAGTTTATCTTTGAGTGATGCTCGAAGATGAAACGATTTTTTTGTACCAAGAAAAAAAAAAGATTCTAATTGTCGTATTTGTTTTACGTGAATTATGTAAGTATAATTTTCATAATTCTTCTTAATTATTTATAAATAAAATGATTGAAGAATTATAGCAAGAAAAAGTATTCGATGATATTTGAAAAAATTATTTCGAAAGCTAATAAAAAATATAGATATCCGTAATTGATTAAAACTATTTCGTTTAAACGTGTAAATGCTTTTTCTCTGGCCTCATGATACGATTTTTCTCACGAGTAAATATTTAAGTACTCTACTTCGTTTTTACAAAAGTTTCCCACGTTATATATTGATTAAATATTTTTAAACATCTGCTCAATTATTTATAATAAAGTATCAATATGTAATATAAATGATTACGCAATCCTGACATAATCCGCAATCCGATACATAATTATTTATATTAATTAAAATATTCGTATATAGTGTTTATTTATTTTACAAAATATTGATATTATCAATTGATAAAAATATCGATTAAAAAATAAATAGGAGAGTTAATTCATTTGTATTATACGTATTATACGTGGTAAATAATTTACCGTAAATTTACAGTTTGGTGACATGTGTGTACGATTATATTATATGTAAGTATGTACTTATGTATGTCACAATGAAAATATAGCGTACTATGGCCGATAACGATGTCGTTCAAAAGTAAAATGATATTTCTCTGATGGCCATTTCGACGAAAATTCTATCCATTAATTCGTGGAAACATACATAGAGACGCAGTTTGGACAATTTTAATAACTCATGGCTTTATCTCTCTCTCTCTCTCTCTCTCTCTCTTTCTCTTTGTCGTATAACATGCCCTCGGTAGTTGTAGTTATGACGATCGTAAAACATTTTACAACTTCGCTAATAAATAAAAAGAAAAATAGAAAGAAAAAAGAAGAAAAAAGAGGGAAAAAAATACAACTACTAACTTATAAGACACTGCAGAGGGATCAATAATAGATGTATTCTCTGATTGGCCAACGTCCAGCCAATAGTAATCCTTCTATGAAGAAAGGGTGTGAGCGATCGGATTCTGCGTCGTTTAGAAATACTCCTGATTGGTCGAACTTTCACCGAAGGGGCTGAAACATTTCGTTAGACCAAAGCCGCGCTTCATAAAAATGGACGTTCTTAAGAACTTATTTATTTACTTACTTACTTACTTACTTACTTATTTAGTAAACCTATGTTAGCTAAAAGCAACAATCATTTATCCGATTTTACTTCTTATTTCAACGAACATAACATTTTTTTATTACTTTCATTAATATTATTATTATTATTATATTTAGGAGTATCCTCTTACCTTAATGAAAATTTAAAAAACAGTGATTTATTTACAAAAAAAATTGATAATGGATAATTTTATAAAAATGATCTTAGTTCTATGAAATATTTTTTTCTCATACACGGTACAACTAAAATTTTTCAATTTACATAAAAAAGAAAAAAATTATTTTTCCAGAATAAATATATCTACTTATTTACTTTTTCTATACGCGAAATTATCTACAGAAAGATAGTTTATTAAATAATTCTAAACGAAATGTTATAATATTTATTTTCGTCGAAAAATATTATTGACTTAGATTACTTTTATATAATCATCAGCTATAATAGTATAAGGTATTAGATCTACTTATTCGATAATACTCATTTATTAAAACAAAAAAATTTATATATATACATACATATAATCCATAAAAATTTTCTAAACTTTTCTCAATACAATGAATTTAACATTTCCCAACAAAGATTATAATTATTTTGTAAAGAATAAATTACGTTATACATACATACACACACACACACATATACACACAAAGAAATAATACATTTAAATATTTTCGAAAAAATTCTATTGTCTGTGTGTTAATGTACATATATCAATATATATCTATATGTATTCTCAATGTTACATACTTTATACTGAAGATTACACTAATGTGATAGATAATTTTGTTATTTTATTAAAAAAATATTCTGGCTAAATATTCATTCGTATAACTTTATTGATCTTATTTAGACCAAAAAAAAGATAATTCCCGGTTTAATGATCGACTGACTTTTTCATGAACACAATTTTTTTTTAAACTCATTTCAATAAATTAAGTTCTGTATTTTGAAAAAAAAAAAGGAAAAAAAAGAAAGAGAAGAATTAAGTAATATTTAATTTTAGGAATATATCTAATAATAATATATATTTATTCTTTTTAATAACGTTCTATTACATAACATACAATAATATATTTACTTCGTAAAACAATGTTACATAACATATGACATGGTACATACAAAAATTTCTTCGTATCTTCTTTGTTGACTTTTTTTTTCTTTTATTTGTTTTTTATTTATCTTAATGACTGTCGTTTGATAAAATATAAAAAATTCGTACGGTGTAGGATTCAAAAAAAAGAAATAAAAAGAAAATAAAAATGTTTTCAAAAAAAGAATGAACATACACAAAAACTAAAAAAAAAGAGAGAGAGATGGACGGTAATTTTTTCTTCAGTTTTATTATCAGATATAATTCCTTATACATTTATAATCTTCCATAAACTTTTACAAATGCAATGAGAATTATGGATATATATTGATTTTCATATCTCTCAATACTTCATCTACAATAATCATTATTTATAGTGTTTGTCTACCCCGTACCTATCTAGTTGTTTTATACATTTTATATATTAGAATCGAAAGGTAGCAAATGCCTGTCAACGATTCTAAATGTGCTAACCAAAATGTAAGTGTATATATAACAAAAAAAAAAAAAAACTCGTAACAGCATATTAAAAAATTTATAAAATTGCATCATTTGCTGAAACAAGTTTTCTGTCTATGTTAAACGAATTATCAGATTAATAGTAAATGCAATTGTAAACTTAAAAAAAGTTTGAAGAGTTATGAAATAAATAAATATATATATATATATGTATATGTATATATATATTATTTATTTAACTGATACAATATATCCTGGTATTTCTTCCACTCAAGCTACATCATATAAAATTGGTACAAAATGTCGTATAAAGATTTCTTGCAATAAACTACATTATCAAGGAAATAAATCTAGGAAGAAAAAAATGATCAAAAAAAAATAATAATAATAAGAACAAAAAAAAAGGAAAAAAGAAGAAGGAATAGAAGAAATAATCAAAGTAAAGAAATCATTTAAAAATATGTGCGCATAGCGCGAAACGCTTTTTTTAACGATAAACAGTAAAAAAATATATATTATACACAACAATTGACTTGAAAATCATTGACCGGCTAATCTACAGTGTGTATTTCATATAGATTTGTTTTTAACGAAATATATAATTTTGACAAAGAAAAATCTTAAAATAAACATATATGTGCATATCAACATACATACATACATACATACATACATACATATGCGTGTGTGTGTGTATATATATATATATATATATATATATATATATATATATATATATACATTTCCAAGAATATTAAAATTGTGTGTGAATTCTCAAAGGAAATTAAGCTTTAAATACCCATAGGACAATAATTTTGTATTTGTCCATTTGATGTTGTTAATGATTATATGATCAATCTGATCAATGAGAAGATGCATTTATTATACAGATGTTAAGTAAAATCATAGTTGGTGAATACGAACAGTGAGGAATACGAACACCAACCCAATACACTCTTACAGATTCGTCGCCATATATTCACTATTAGTTGTTCTTGATTATAAATTTTGCCACTAATAAAACTTTTTAGCCTGTGCTTCTTTATTATCCCTGTAAAGTAAAATAAAAAGTATTAATTCTTTTCATTCATTTTTTTCTTTGTTAATAATCATACAATAATATTGTAAAGATGTTAGAAAATATTTTAGGTGGATATACCGATATAAACTGTATGCTAATAATATTATCATTTGTATAGCCACAAATAAAAGGAACATCATTGTTGTTAAACAATTTGTTGTTGGACAATCTGCTAATTTTGTATTAGTTTGTGCAATATCTCTCATCAATACGTTAAGTCTATCCCGCATTTCAGATATTATTGCTTGATAATCATAACCCATTGGTTGCACCTATAAATAATTTTATCATTATAAATATCATTTTAAATATCTTATAGATCATGTGTATATATTAAAAGATTTATAAATATATAAATAATTACTTGAGCCGTTGGATTACGTGCTTGATTATTTAAAATGTTATCTGATTTAGAATTAACATCGCCTATAAAAGATCTAATTTCTTGAACAGTACTGATTAAAATATTTTGATTTTTAAGAACAGCATCAACTTCTTGCCGACGAATTGTATCTATTAACTGAATTGGCTGTCCTTGTCCTCCTACTCCTGTATAAATAATTATTCAATGAAAATATCTTATTGAAATTTATTAGAGCAAATAAAACATATAGTATTCAATCAAAACTTACCACCCACTTGAACTTGTGAAATTAAACTTATCGTCCTTTCTTGTCTTCCAACAATTTCATCTAGCTTCCTGCTAAGTTCTCTTAAGACATTGAACATTTGACTTTGACCAGAGAAAATCTGTCTCAATTCTCTCTGATTGTCTGTCTCGAAATATTCTTCAAATTCATCTTTCTCTCTACGTTGGTCCGGATGTTCTCTGAGAAAGTGAATTTAAAAAAAAAAAAATAATTAAATTTATTTCTTAATAAATCTTTAAATTTGCTTACATTTATAAAATGATTATATGATGCGACAGTCAAAACAAATTTTTATAATATGAATTTATAATAATACCTGTGATATTCTTCCTTTTGTTGTTCCAATTTTTTTTGGTAATCTTGATATTCTTGACTTAGTTTAACTTGATCTTCCACAGAAACTTTGTAACTATCTGTAGGTAATTGACCAGGTGGATGTAAAGATGTTGTTAAGAAATGTATTACGTCGTGATCATCAGCCAAACCACCTTGACATAAAAGAGATATATATTAGTAAATATAAATTTTTATAATCTGACGAAAGACAATAGCAGTAACATACCTGTAGCTGCTGACACACCAAAATATCCAGACTTTGGTAAAATTACATTTTCCACACGGAAACAAGTCTCATAATCTTGATCATTATTTGTCATACCACTATGGAAAAATAACTACGCAAAAAATTAAACGTTATTAGAAAATTCTAAATCTAATAAAAAAAAAATTATATTAGTGTTTTTAGAACTTAATATTAATTATCACTAACCGTTAATACATTCTGGTAATATTCTATTCTTGCGCGTGTTGCAAAAGGTTTATTACGAAAATCTCTTAAACAACCTGCCAGTAATTGTGTTGTACCATCGCTTTTTTTGGAAAATGTAATTTAGTTAAAAGAAAAAACATTATATATATATATACATATAGAATTTTTTTTAAAACAGTCTAACTTACTTAGCGTGATCAAAAATTTTTGTGCCATCATTTTGCACAGCCATAATATATGGATTATTATGTTTATTGTCATTATCAAAGGAGTCAAAGAAAACTCCAAGGCCGTTCCATTGATCAGAACTACCAAAAACGGTGCCATTATAAGCACCCTTGGCACCAGTATACCAAAATGCTAAACCATCCGCACCTATTCTACCACGACCAGTAATTCTGAACATTAAGTCCACTTCCCACCAATCAAAGTTAATTGGTTGTTTCATCCATATTGCACCTAAATATAATACAGAGTTTATAGCATATTAGTTAACTATACAAGGGAGTCTAATTCCTGGAATAAATAGGATTATAGAAATAATC
Source organism: Vespula vulgaris (assembly GCF_905475345.1). Classification (NCBI taxonomy): domain Eukaryota; kingdom Metazoa; phylum Arthropoda; class Insecta; order Hymenoptera; family Vespidae; genus Vespula; species Vespula vulgaris. The sequence goes on from NC_066594.1 coordinate 6,370,378, forward strand.
ATTTTTTATTGTTAGTTACATACCCTTTTGACTTCTTAATGATGGAGCTACTCTAACGTTTTCTGCACTTGCAATAGCATCTGTAATAATTTATTATATAGTATATTTTATTCATACAACTGATTTAAAAAAGAAATGTGTATATATATATTATTCTATACGTTATGCCATATACACAATATATATATATATATATATATATATATATATATATATATATATTAATCACAAATATTTTATGTATCGTATCAAAACTATTGAAAGCACAGTAAATTTAAAAATATATTCTTTAAAAATTTTCATATAAATTTGATATGATAAAATACATTTCAAATACTAAAATTTATAAAAATGTTTAAATGAATAACAAAAGTTTATATAACAATATAATTCGTGTAAATAATAAAGAAGCCGATATAGTGTAAATAACATACGGTATCTGATGAAAAATCTTGGTTAGGTTATTGGTTATACTCACTTCCTCCATATTCCCAAAAAGGTACTGATCTATCCTTTTGCGCGAGATATGGTGGCTTAAAGGAGTATTTATACTCAAATTTTCGATGAGGAATATCGGCAAAAACAAGAGTAAATGTTAGAAATGCGAGAAATACTAAGAGCCACCTCACCTCGGCAGCCATCTTCATTTTGACTGTTTAATAATGTCTGGATAGAACAACTAAAGTTATATGAATTAAAAAAGAAACGATTGGAACAACATTTAAAAACCGGATCGGAAGAATTGAATATTATTGGTTCGTTACAAGTGACGTGTCAATTGCGTGGCTACATACATACATTACAAATTTACTTCAAACATCATTACTTTGGCACTTTCAATTTTTCATATGATTTTCTCTCAAAGAAAGTGTATTCTTATTATTTTATAAATATTATCGTTCAATTAACACTTTTTCATTACTTCGTTTGTTATCCGTGATGAAAATTTTGTAAACTTATATGTACATATATATATATGTGTGTGTAGGTATTATAAATTATATACTGTTATAAAATTTGAGGACGTGTCACCCGGGAGATGGTAGCATGTTAGATCGAAAACGAGTTTATGAAATCGTGTTTCACTTTTTTTATTTTCTTATCCAACATGGAAGTCCAATATGGAAGTCACTTCTTTCAACCAATCAAATTCGATCTTATATAAAAATTTAATATTCCATTGTTTTTAACTTGAAATTTTATAATTATAAATTGTATTATTTGATAGTTCATTGAAAATAACATTTTTTTTCTCGTGTCTTATTATTGTTTACGTAAAATTTAATAATCAAGAAAATTCGACGAAAACTTTTCATGGGAATTAATTTTATATTACATAATTGTACATGCACGTATTGCGTTAAAAACGATTCGATTTTAATTTTACGAAGTAATTTTTGAAAAAACGTCATTTTGGAAACGAAATTTATTATTTATTGTTAAACGTTCAGAAAGAAAGTGGCGATTCGTATCTTTATCTCTTAATATTTCGTAAGTCTATGTACAAAAACATATTCGAAGATGGCGTCGCTCATTGACAACTACGAACAACAATACGCTGTTTTGACAGCTGACATCACTGCAAAAATCGGGAGAATAAGAGTTCAAAGCGGTAGTAAGTATATTTTGTATGTATAGTAACAACGTGTACTTACGTTTTCTGAAAAATTTACATCATATACTTATTTTTATACGTCGGCATTATTAAATAACAATAATCGATATCACATACATGTGACGTAATACACAGGTGAGAAAAGAGCATTTATTCAAGATGTTGATCGGGAAATCGAAGAAGCTCAAGAATTGGTAAGAAAGAAATCAGTGCATTTTCCTTTTTTTTTCATTTTTTGTTACATATATAAACATTATATGTTAAAATTAATTGAAAAGTAATTTATTTAATATCCTAACCAATCAATTATATATCACACAGCAAGAGCATAATTTGAAACAAACAAGAGTTGTTAGCAAAAAAATAATATGAAGATTAAAGAATTAATGAATTCTTATCTTTTGTATTCATTCCTCAGATATTATATCTTATCTAATGAATTTATTTCTTTATCTCTTCTTTTTCATGATATACCTTATTAGCTATACGCGTGTGATATACATATATTTCATGCCTTTAAAAAAAATACCAATATAATTCTTTCAATAACTAAAGCGATTATTCATTATATTAATATATATAAGAATACTTTTTTATGATAATTTTATGTCTATATATATATATTCTTTAAAATATTATTTATATCACAAAAATGTAGATGCATTGTTATCATTATATCGTCATATTATATATATGATATATGGGCTTCAATAACTCATTTCACTTCATTTAATTCATTTAGCTTGAGCAAATGGAACTGGAAGTTCGTGGGATGAGTGGAAATGCCCGTGACCGTTTACGTGGTCGTGTGGAAAGTCATAGGGCGGAATTAAAACGATTAACACAAGAATTTCAGTCAGCAAAAAGACCAAATGAGGATGTTATTGATATAGCTGCAGAAGAGTCATGGGAAAGCAATGTAACAGAAGATCAGAAAAAAAGATTATTAGATGCTTCTGACAGAATAGATAGAACTGGAAGAACATTGCAGAACGGTTATCGCATGGTATTAGAGACTGAGGAAATTGGTTCGCAAGTTCTAAAAGATTTACATGATCAAAGAGAAACGATACAAAGAGGTCGAGGACGGGTTAGTTATATTATATATACATATATATGTATACATACATATGTATCTGTATATATATAAATATATATATATATATATATCGATTTATAAAAACATTATAGTGTTTACATAGTCAATGGTTCATTATCCTCATAAAAACAAGATTTATAATTTTCATTGTAAATTATATTTACTATTTCTAGTTACGAGACACGGATGCAGAACTAGGACGTGGATCTCGTTTATTAACAGGGATGATCGTACGAAGTCTTCAACAAAGATTAATTTTAGCAGTAGTAGCTTTAGTATTAATAATAGTCATGTGTTTTGTGGTGTATTATAGCTTTAAGTCTAAAAGTTAAAAAAAGAAACAAAAAGCAAATATAGAGCTTTGTGTTCAACGGATCGATTGTAAGACATATATATATATATATAATTAGTAAATTTGCGATATTATTTTTACCAAATGCAACACAATTGTTAGGTAATAATTAAATTATAAAAATTACGCACGCGCGTGCGCGCGTGGAATGTCGTCTTAACGTAATTTCAATTTTTCACCTTGCTTATAATATTTTGCGCGTAATTGTTACTTGATATTGTATCAATAGTAAATTATATATCTCAGAATTTCTTATATTATGAATGTATACAATAACAAAAAAAGTTCCAACAATATCTTCAGGTCGAGCATTTCCAAAGTTAAACAACAGTTCGAGATAGGCACTTCAGGCACATTATCGTGAAATAAAATGGGGAAAGATTTTTTTTTTGTTTATCTACGATTAACTCTATTATATCATAGCAACGTGAGTGATGACTAATTCATGGAAATTTTTGATAACACTGTGATTACTATTAAGTTAATTATTTTTCACTCTCTATAACTTATTGCTTATTTTAGAAATCGTTCAACTTTATCACATTCCAATGAGCTGATCGAAGTCATAACTTATCTTTTATTTTTCGTCCTAATCTACAATAATAATGTATTTAATTCTTCTATGTTTTCTTCTAAAGTGTTACATTACTAGAATATATATATATATATATACATACATACATACATACATACATACATACATACATACATACATATATATATATATATATACATGAAATTTTAACTTTTAAAACAAAATATACTTATAAAAACAAAATTCTTGTTTCTTGAAAAAAAGAAATCGGTGAGAGAATATGACGACAATACAAATATAAAGCAATGACGCATCATATAACATTGTCAGCACTCATTAACAAACTTGACAAAAAAGACACTATTAAATAGAGATAGAGATAGAGATAGTGAGTGAGTGAGAGAGAGAGAGAGAGAGAGAGAGAGAGAAGTACTAGGCGCGCCTAATAATATAACACATTTTATTAGATATAATATTATCAAGTACCTCAATAACTTAAACGGTGCTTCTTCTGCGACGCTCTATATATCTGTGAAAATGATTCATAATAAAAGTATTAAGACTTTAAGGAATATTTGAGACGGTAGATCTGAATTTATTGGAGAAACGTTTCAATTGTTCGTTCAACGAAGACACTGACTTTCAATCCGATCAGTCCAGTTGTTGATAAAGATCTTCTATTTGGGGCTTGAAGTACGCTTTTAATTGAGGCCTTTTTGTTTTTAACGTTGGCGTGAGAAGCCCATTTTGCACAGAAAATGGATCCGGATGTAAATAAATGTCTTTAACCTATTTTTAAAAAAAATAATCATATGGATCACTTTGGTCTTTTTTTATTTAGGACTCTAAAGAAAACGCAAAAAGTGTTATCCTGAACAAATATTGTTGTATATAAATATACATACATATATATATATATATATATATATATATATATATATATATATATATAGACGTAAAAAATCATAACAAAATTTGCAAGGGAATGTTTTAAAAAGTGTATTATTTCAATGACTCACCTGTTCGAAGGACTTTAAACCTAATTCTTTTCCCCACGTGTGCATATCAAACAAGATCAACCTCTTGACTTCTGGATTTGCACAAAGAACGCTTAATGTGCCGGGTATACCATTTTCCACGGCCCAACATTTAATTACATCTACGTCTGGTACAACTATGCCTACGATGCACGATTTTAAAGATTCTCCATGGACGAATACTTGATGTACGTATTGACTACGTAAATAGGCATTTTCGATTTTTTCAGGAACGATATATTCCCCTTGGGACAATTTAAAAATATGTTTCTTCCGATCGATTATTTTCAACGTGCCATTCTGAAAAAGGAAACAAAAAAAGAAAAACAAAAACAAAAGAAAAGAAAGATAATAATAATCGGATATAAAGATAGATATGAAGTATTATATTTCGCGATTTGGATTACTTGAAACTTGAATCCTTACGGGTAACCACATGCCAACGTCTCCTGTGTGATGCCATCCAAGTTCATCGACTACCTCAGCTGTTTTTTCTGGATCCTTGAAATACCCTACAAACACGTTAGTGCCCTTAACGCACACCTCGCCTTGATTGTTGATAGCATAGTATTCCATTTCTGGTACGTCTACTAGTTTAATGCAGCAACAGGCTACTGGTGGTCCCACGTGTTCTGGTACATGATCACCCTTAGAGTTTAAAAGCATATATTTCATCAATTATTAATTGCAAATTATTAAATGTTAGACAACTTTAATTATTGAGCCAGTGTTTCCGTTTATCATCATCCGTTTATACTATATACGCGTCCATGTGTGTGTATATATATATATATAAGATTATTTTAAGATTTATGTGAAATTAATCGCGATTTCGATTGAATACGACATTTAAAACATTTACATTTGTCCATGCGATAAAAGCAAAAGAAAGAGAGAGAGAAAGAGAGTGAATGAGAATGAGAAGGAGAAAGAGAGAGAGAGAGAGAGAGAGAGAGAGAGAGAGAGAGAGAGAGAAATAGAGAGAAAGAGATCGTTATTAACGTATTTACGTTTGCTATAACGTATGCATCACTACACTTTCATCCAATGAATCCGCACAAGGTACTTTAACAGCGTTGTATTACCGGCTGATACAGCTGTCCGACTACTATATTGATCCTCAAAGGTTTGCCAAAAATAGTGCTCGCGTGTATGTCACTTGATTATTTGTCAGCTCTCTCTATTCGAATAGTCTGGTCATGTTGTTGCGAAGAGACGGTCTGACGACGTTCTGTCGATTAAACAAATTTTTCTTCTTTCTATATGAGTAATATGTATATATATATATATATTTAAAAAAAATAGAGAAGAAAGAGAAAGCGTGAGATTATCTATATATCTATATACGTGTGTATATATATATATATTTATATATATATATATATATATATATTTATATATATACACATATACGGTGATACATTTAGAAATTTATCTGCATGCATTAAGAAAAAAAAATAAAATAAATAAATAAAAAAATAAAAAAAAAAAGAAAGAAAGAAAGAAAGAGATACAACGTCGAGAAGCATATAAAATCGTGTTCTCCCCTCTGTGCGATATCAACTTCCGCGTGCTTCATTTTTTTAATGTGATTAAAGAGCGTACCGTGGCGAGTATTAAAGTTGACGTGTGCACGAGAGGTTTATTTGCGGCGCGTTTATTGACCGTCTCGTTTGAGTCATAAGCGCCTACTTCAAAATTAAAACACGCCTCGTTGAAATGACTTCAGCCGAATATCTCTAATCTCAATAATGAAATATGTTTCAAGAAGTAGATTGACAGTATTGGTAAGAGAGAAAGAGAAAGAAAGAGAGAGAGAGAGAGAGAAGGGGAGAGAGAGAGAAGAGAGAGAGAGAGAGAGAAAGAGAGGGAGAGAGAGAGAGAGACAGAAAGAGAGAGAAAATCACGAGTTTCAAAAAGATATTTTCAAAACAAGTTAAAATCTAAAGAAACGATCTCGCCAATGAAAAAGAAAGAGAAAGAAAAAATAGAAAGAATAAGAAAAAAAAAAGAAAGAAATTCGACGATAGAGACAACAGAAAAAAAAGGGGAAAGAGTCCAATAAGATTTTCAAAATATGTTAAAAACCTAAAGAGCGACTTTGCCAACAAAAAAGAAAAAGAAAAAGAAAAAAAGTACGATTCGACGATGGAAGGAGAAAAAAAAAACACATGAAAAAAATAAAAAAAAAAGAAGAAGAAGAAGAAGAATTAGTCCGAAACGTCCGATCGAAATTTAGTGGTTCTCCTTGCAACGAAAGAAGTGCGGTCATTATTTTGATTTTAATGAGTTACCGTTTGTCGAATAGAAAGATTCAGTAACTGCTGAAAATAACAGAGAAGAACCACCGAGAAGAGATGAACGCGTTTCTTTTGTTACATCAAGTAAATAACATATCTCGGCTCGTTCTTTTCGTAATTACGTAAGAAGAGTGGTTCTTGTTTTTGTTTTTTTTTTTTTTTCTACAGGCCCACTCTCCGTAGAGATCTCCAAAAGGATCATCGATCTGTATACATTTCGAACCTGTATAGTGAGAGTGATCGGTGCGCAACATTCAGTTTGACCATATCCCTCGACGACGAGACAACCAAGGGCACACCTTGTAAAGGTGAGGACATTACCAGCCAATGGCGCGGAACCCACTAACATCAGTCTCAGTCTGCCACCCATAGATTCTTGTATCTTCTTGAATACCAACTTATCCCATACGCCATTGTTCCTTACTATACTCTTCTTGATCTCTCTTTCTTTCGAGCGCATCCCAATATTGAATATCATTCTCCTGAAGAACGAACCCTGAAGTTCCGATTGGACCTGAGAAAAATAATATGTTTAAACGAAAAGCTGTCGTACATCAGTCAGAATGTTCTATATTTAGAGAAGCACGAGGTGTGTCTTCCGACTCTAAGTTATATCTATCTATTTATGCGTCTGTGTATGTATGTATGTATGTATGTATGTATGTATGTATGTATGTATGTTCTTTGGCAAACGACGAAACCGGCACGTCTGTCGTGTTCGCTTCTACGGCGATATCGATTCGACTGTTAAATGGCTTAAACTCGTGAAACTGTCATCGTGAAGGCCTATACTGCGAGGTATTACCGATTATCGATTACGACTTCAACAAAGCGGATATGTCGTCGTTTTCTTCAAGCTTCGTAATGTGGATCTAACGCTAATATTTTTTATTTGTAGAAAATCCTTGATCGAGTGTTTGATAATGCATGCGCGCGTGTGTGAATATATATATATATATATATATATATATATATATAGATTTATTGTATGTGTGCGTAATATTTCTCACGAAGCCGTAAAAACGTAGCCAAGTTCAATTTCCTCTGTTTTCGTAGCTCGTGTGCAAGTCACGTTGTATAATATTTGTTCAAAAATCAACTTTCTTCTATGTTTATATATTCCTTTTGATTAAGATATGATCATAAATTATACGTAATATTTCTTATTCTAAACGAATGACCAACGAGGAGTCAAAATGATAAGTGAAGTTACATATATACCGTGCTAAATGATGAATTATATTCTTTGTCATATAAATGAGGAACTGGTAACGTAAGATTATCGTATTCACTTTCTTTACAACCTAGGAATTTGTAAACTCTCCCACGTAAAACCGCGTACAGAATCTAAATATTAACTCGGAGAACTAATTCCTGAAATATTTGAACAGTAAGAGCTCTATTCTAAATCGACGATACGTCGGCCTTCGAATTTACCGGAAATAATCGTCGCGTATCAACATTATACGAGAATAAGTTTTCATGCTTTATTATGACCCCGTATATATATATATATATATATATATATATATAGCACGTGAGATTAACATACAAAACTCGTGCTTTATCATAAACGAATTCCATTGAATGAAAGCTTCCAAGGTTACTCGGATGACGTGTCGTAATTTTCTTTCCACCTGTCGTGCCCGTGTGTGCCGAGCGCGTGTTTTACGCCCTGCAATTGCCATTGGCACGTCGAAAGATATTGCGCAGCACCGACTGAAAAATGACGGAAGAACGATACAAATCGTATCCGTCCTACGGTAATGATCCATTTTTAATATTGTCTGAAAGATATTTTTGTGGTATCTTTTCGGGAGCGAGGTTACGTCGTTCGTTACGTCGTTCCTAATGCTAACTGCCAAGGATTAAGGATAGCTAATCCAATATATTAATGAATTAAAAAAAAAATTGACAAGTGGAAGCCATGAAGGAGAGAAAAAAAAGGAAGAAGAAGAAAACAAAGAATAACAAACAAATCTCACTTCGATTACTCACTTTGTCGTACATGCGATTTAACAGCCTAGGTACTGCCGGCATTACGGTGGGTTTTAAAGCTTTCATATCGTCCGATAACCTCTTGATATCACCGCTATAGAAACCGACTGATCCTCCAACCATATATAAACCATTTTCGCAACAACGTTCCAACATATGTGCAAGCGGTAAGAAGCTGATCATGGTGTCTTTGCTGGTCGGTTTGTGATCACCCAATTGTAAGAGGACCGCGCATACGCCAGACATAACGTTTTGATGCGTCAACATCACTCCTTTTGGATGGCCCGTCGTCCCGGAAGTATAACAAATCGTACAAAGGTCCGTCACCCTTGGTGGTACTTCAGGTTGATTCTTCTGTGCACCGAGTCGTTCGACATCCTCGAACTTTAAAAGTTCCACCCCACGATTCTTCGCTCTTTGATTTGTCGCCGGTCTCGTTTCTTTAATGACGATTAACTTTCTTAAACATCTGTCCAAATATAATTCGATCCTTGTTAGAAGGAATTTGTGAAGGGAAAACAAAAAACTTGCTATATATAATTCGTGCAATGATAAAACAAAAAGATATATATATATAATATATAATAACAAAAAATATATATATAAAATATATATATATATATACGTACACACACCCACACATTCTAAATATATTCCAACAATATTAATTTATTGTGATAAATACCTGGGAGCTTTGTCGAGAAGTAAGTTACATTTTTTATCATCCTCGCAAACTACTATACTGATATCAGCCTGGTTGATAATGTATGCACACGCATCCGGTCCAAGTGTGTCGTAAAGCGGTACGATGACCAAGGAATACGTGTAACATGCTTGTTCCGTCAGGATCCACTCAGGACAATTTTGACTATATAAGCCCACCAATGTGTGCTGACCAGGGACCAATCCCAAGGATACGAGACCGGAACCGAAGTTCTTTGCCCTGAGGAGAGTCTCGTTGTAGTGAATCCATTGGTAAGGTTTGTTGGGTCCATCTCGCCAGCCAAGACACGGACCGTTGTCTGCGCATCACAAAGAAGTGCCAAGATTACTTCTTACTCGTAGATTCATAGATGATAGAGTTAGTGAGAGAAAGAGAGAGAGTAATTGCCAGGTCCCGAGAAACGTTCGAGGCTAGACTTTGTGGGAACGCAAGAATTTAAATTGTCACGCGACGCATTGCCTGACAAACATCTGTTCTGGCAAGAATTTGAGTGTACGGTTTCATTAAAGCGTGCACGAACAATTATGATCTTTGTTGCCGATGGGAATTATTCGTCGAGGGAGAAAGCCAATAATAAAATTTTCATCATCGGCTAGGCCGTGATTCGGCGACACTAAAATGTTATGTTGTTTTCGAAACGACAGGTGGTCCATATAATATCTTGCTAGTGGGCGTGAATCTCTCTATCTCTCTCTCTCTCTCTCTCTCTCTCTCTCTCTCATACTATTTATCTTTCTAAATTTTGTTCTATGTAAAAATAAAAACGATTAAAAATAGATAGTTATTCTCGCAAAGGTCATCAAATCATTTTCAAGATATGACAAAAATCGAAGGTTGCGCGATAAGAGATGAAAGAATTGCATTAGAGATAAAGATAATTGCAGTTAAAGGATACTAAAATCCCAATCGCTTCGCGCTTGTTTACAAGATTTAATGCGCGACTGTCGTAGGTTGCCAAATGACATTCACAACCGCGTGGGACACGAGAGAGAGAGAGAGAGAGAGAGAGATATCGATCATTTTAATTGCACTCGAAGAGATCTTCTCACGACGATATCGACGGCACAGAGTTGTCTATAGATTTAAATAAACAATCGACGCGACTCTTTGAATCTATTCGCTGACAGCTTCCTGTTAACTTACTGGACTCTTTGGCACCTCTCCGAAAGCCTTCGTAAAGCGTCCTGGTGTCCTCGTGAATGTAACTTACGAACTTGCCTTCCTTGCTGTCCTTGTAGAACCGCGAGACTCTTATCAAATCGGTACCCTGTAAAACGTCCAAGAGAATTCTCTTGACATATTCTCAAAAACTCCTGGGTGTACCGGTTTTTGTTATATAATGAAATGGCAAGTGCAACACTAAATTTAGCAACCGTGCGTGGTTAGCACCGCACAGCCGTGGAGAGAACACTATCGATTTCGAGGATTTAAAAAGAAATTTGATAAAGGAATAAATCGAACGTTTGGATTTTCTTTCGACTTTCACCAATCTCGTGTGACGAATTATTTCAAGAAAATTCGATAAAATTCAATCTTGTATTAAGACCCAAATGAGACAGAGCAAGATGCCAAAGTCATGCATACATCATACATACATACATGCATACACACATACATACATACATACATACATACATACATACATACATATATATAAGGGAAGAAAAAAAAAAGAACAAGACATAAAAAAAAAATCTCTGCAACGGGAAGAGACACTACACCTTGAAGGTATCAGATTGCTCGTTGAGGTCGATCGGCGCGCGGATCGGCTCGTGAAAAAACCAGCCCGACGATGGCATAATTTTTTGTACCGCACACGGACGGATGTTTAATTGGGCAATGCGTGTACGGACGCGTATTTACGCACGCCGTGGAATACGCGTCTATCGCTATTCCAATATCTTCAGATTTCAAAAGGAATACATTAAAAAAGGAGTTTAAGATAAAGTTTTAAATAAAAGCGAACACGCACTGATCGTAGAGATTCGATACGAACGAGCCAAACGCTCCGGTGACGAGACGAACGGGCCGATACGCCCGCGATTACTGATTCTTCACTAGCGTTTTCGAGAGACCAAATTTTGGCATTAAAGATGTTTGTCACGAGGTGATGCTACCGAACTTCTTTCGACCGTTCGCTAACTAAGACGAGTAGAGAACTCTAGTTTTCAACAGTTTGACTCTCTCATACGTGCCACGACGCGCGCACGGCCTATTCTCTATCTGCAAACTACTCTCGACTATATTTAAATATAGTGTCCCGTTGATGTAGAAAGAGAGAAAGAGAGAGAAGAGAGAGAAGAGTGCGTCGTTCTCAACAAACATCAGACTCGTTGGATCATCGTCTCGATCGATGATACCGATCGGTTGACGCTATATTGTCCATTCTTGATTTTCTTCTTCTTTTTCTTCTTCTTCTTCATCATCATCATCTTCATCATCATCATCATTATCATGATCATTTTCATTTTCTTCTTTCTTGCCTGTTAATTAATCCGTCATTATTATTTCATTGAAGATAGAAGTATCCCTACGAGATACGTTTAGATATTACGATTGATATCCTTCTTGATGAAACAGTTCGATCGCAAACTTTTTTATCTCGAGAAAGAGAGATAGATAGATAGATAGATAGATAGATAGATAGATAGATAGATAGATAGAGAGAAAGAGAGAGAGAGAGAGAAAGTGAGAGAGAAAAAGAAAATAACGTTCTAGTATAAGATAAGAGAGAAAAGTGATCAACGCACGACTGGCGCATCTCTTCGTGACTAAAATGATTATTTCATAGTAAAAATCGTGCATTTTTAAGAAGATAAATAAAATCGGTACCATCATCAAGGATCATGTATGTACGTATGTTGTATACGTTTATCCAGTGAATAAAGTAATTCACCGCTGCTCTATTATCTCATTTTACTGTTAAGGCGATAAGACACCCAGTTGATTTATTGGACATTGGACATTCGCCGAACATCTTTTAGTCGTTTGTCAAGGTATAGTAGACATGAGGAGAGATACGCGATGAATTACTGGAGAAACGGGATAAATATTATATATGCATCCATGATCGTCTCTTTTGAAGTAAAAAAATTATTAGATTTAAAGAAAAATCTATATGTATGATAGATAGAAATGTAGACACGTATATCTGTTTACATATCATCAATATATTATATATTTCAATGCATTTGTATATTTTTCTTACCGGAAGTAAAGTGCTTTGAGCAGAGAGTGGCCACAATGGTTTTTCCGGTTTAGGTCTTGTGGCATAATACGCTGCTACACCAGTGATTACGAGAGCTCCTGCACCGCTCAGATACGGAATGTAATCCTCGAAGTTCGACTGTAACACTTGGTTTAAAATCATTTGAACTACATAAAGAACTTTATTTTTCTTTTTTTTTTTTTAATTATCCAGCATATATATATATACATACGCATAAAATATATTATATATATAATATATACATTATTATAATAACATTATTATAATATATATCATACATATAATTATAATATATATATTTTTTTATCGTATATAAAACAGATTTACTTGTTTAAAATTGCGCAAGCGCAAAATGAATACATCAAACGATAGATCTGCGATATGGAGTATCGAAATTTGAAAAAAGTAGAGACATTGTTTATATCACGTTATAATGTAAAGCAACGATAATCCTTTGTACGAGCTATTATCACTTTCTATCGTCATCAAGGTCGTTTGGTTTAAGAGAGTAATAAGGAACGTCGATCAATAAGACGATATGATAAACAAACACTCGTATCGGATGACAACAATTGTTCGTAGCTTATTTCTTCGTCGTATCGGCGCAATATTACGGCGCATAACAAAGGACGACCCCGGAGCTAAATATTACACGGTTTCGCGATAGCTAAATTAGATAACACTGAGATACATGAGAAGGAAGGATCAACGAACGACACGCGAACACAATATTCAACGACAAAGAGCTAACTTAACGAGCTTTATGATTACTTTACTACACGTGTTAACACGCGCCTACAAGATACTAGGCGTGAGAATTTGTCACCTTCTTATTTAGAAGACGTATCTTTTATTCGTTTCAACTATAATATATACTCACTGACGAACGTAGTTATCGTACTAGTTCACTGTACGTATTAGGTGGAACAAAAACAATCTTGCTCGTATTCACGTCGAAATAAACTGCGCGTCCGCACTAACGAACGATATCTCTTTACGTGTGTGTGTATGTATGTACGTATGTATGTGTGTGTGTCTGTCTTTCTCTCTTTCTCTTTCTCTATCTCTCCCTCTCTCTCTCTCTCTCTCTCTCTCTCACACACACACACAAAGAATAACGTAAAAAACGTAGAAACTCGTTGAACCCCCGTTGAATAATGGCACCGAAGACAATTCGGGCCAGAATAAAACTTTGGTCAGGGCCACGGCATGGCCTCGCGCACAAAGACACGTTTCCTCTTCTTTTCGATTTCGATCGTTCGTTAATGATAATACAACGGAAAAGAAAATTACGACGGCTACGACGAGGACTACGACGGCAACGGCAACACGACAGCTTTGCGTTGCGTTGCGGATTTTCGCTTGCGTATATACCCGCCGCGTCCTGACGTCACTCTGCAGCGAATCGATGAACAGTGCCGCGAGCGACCCTCCAGCACCCCCAAACGGTAACGACAATAGCCCCGTTGCATGTGTTGTCGCGCAATGGCGTAGGACTCTCTATTTCTCTATCTATGTCTATCTCTCTCTATCTCTCTCTACACCTCCCTCTTTCTTTCTCTCTCTCTCTCTCTCTCTCCTTCGACAGGTTCTCTTGCATTCGATTTTCCTCTCGAACGGTTGGCAGGGTAGATTCGAAGCATAACAAAATGTTTGTGTGCTCGGTCGAGTGGTGGTCTGCGGTTGATAAGAAATTACCAACGGCAGACTCTCCATTGGTAGCTATTTGGAGAACGACCCTTCTTCAATCCGCACCAGACATCCGTCGAAGGACACGTGCAAACTCGCATTTAGTGATAGACGCGGCATATGCCGTGTGCTTAACCGGTTTGGTTCATCGATCAGAAGTGAAGGAAGTTTAGTTAGGGACAACCCTCGAGTAAGTCTTACCATGTGTTCTCCTGGTTCCTGGAGTTTAATAATAATTGGTATTCTCGCTATTTGTTGCGCATGGAAAACTGGATTCCTCTCGTGGCCGCGTTCTAGTGTCAGAGCTACGGCGTCGATAAGATTAGATCTTAGCTTGCCCTCCACGGCTCTATCGATCAATCAGCATATCTTCAATTCGACCTCGGCTGGAAGAACGAATGATAAAAATCGTAAAAAATATCGTGGCACGGTATCGAGATATATGCTTAGACTTTACCATTTACGTCCGGAACATGACGTCGTCAGGGCACTCCAACCGATTCACGTTTCGGCACCTGTCACCGATGGAGGACGGATCGTCGAGTTTTCTGTACCGTTCGTTGATTCTCAGGAAACCTTGGAAACCGCAGAATTGCTCGGTACAGCAGGGACTATATTTAGAGTAAGGAGCATAGACGAGTTTTCGAGACAGACGACTCGAGAAAAAATGTCAAGGTCAAGAAGGGACGAGGCTTGGAGAGCCTTCAACGTTACATCAGCGGTCGCTAAAAGAAACGGGAATCTTGTTAGACTACATGTACACGGAAGAGTGTCTTACAGGCCAAGAGCGGACGGACCAATCTTGTTGTTGAGTTACAGGAAACCAAAAAGAAGGAAGAGGTATCGTCGTTCTACGTCCTTGGAAAAGGATGATAACGAGGATAATATACATTGGGAGGACGATGGTATTCGACGAAGACGTAGAAACTCATGCAAAAAGCGTCCGCTTTACGTCGATTTCGCTTTGATCGCTTACGACGAATGGGTCGTGGCACCGCCAGGATACGAAGCGTATCAATGCGCTGGAAAGTGTTATTACCCGTTCGGTGATCATCTCAGTCCGACGAAACACGCCATAGTTCAAACGCTCGTTCACGGTGCTCTTCAACGTACCGAAAGTATAAATGGTAATAAACCTGTCGGAAGAGCGTGTTGCGTTCCAACGAGATTGGCACCCACGAGTTTGCTCTATCTCGATTCGACTGGTACTTTGACGTATCAGTACGGTTACGAAGATATGGTGGTAGCGGAATGTGGTTGTCGGTGATCATCGTATTAGTCGTTTTTCTAAGATCTATTTATCGTTTAAAACGTCATTATTCTTTGTAGATAAGTTATAAGACCTAGTGTTATAACTTTAGATATTCTTTTTATTAATAAAATTTTAACCCTTATCTACAAACATGTCACGTTTATAAATAGCATCCTTGGCGGACGACGAACAGTAGAAAACAAAACAAGAAAGGATAGGGTTAACTTACGCGCACACGATCATATACATACAAATAATCTTTAGTCTCTTTGTTGTTCGTGTGAATTAAATATCCTATTGCGCGACACCATCGTCGATGTAAAGTCTTCGTTTCGATTTTCGATTTATAGATTATTTCTTAGCTATACACTTTAGAACACATTTCGTTGTTCTTTCTGTTAAGCAGGTACGATCTGCCAGGGGAGAAGAGTTTTATTCTTCGCGTTTTTCGTAATCTGTGCCTGCTGTTGGGTATCCTCTCGATTTTGTAGATCTGTTGTTTGATCAATGTGTCCGGTTGGCTGAGTCTCATGCAAAGTGAGACTTGACCCGAAAAATCTACGTCGGTGGTTAGCTCCAGTTTCGGTTCCATTGTCAACGAATATTCTGTCATGCTTTGGACGAAATTCGAACGCAACTTGCTACCACCTTGAATTACGATACCAGCACTCATGTCTACCAAGGAATGAGCGTTTCTCGACCAAAGACTCAATTGAATTTGTCCGGCAAGATCGAAACTCATGGCACCTTGAACATCCATCTCGTTTACGAAACCAGCTGTAAGTGGTATGAACTCGCTGTGACTGTGCAGAGATGTTATCGCTTGGAAAGCTGGCGTTCTTTCGGATGCTGTTCCGGACCAAACGTGTCCCATCAATTCTCCTTGACCTGAGAAGAACACGAAAGGCCTTATACCGACACCTAACAAATCGATCTCCATTCCAGCTGTAGCTGTTTCGTCGTCGGCGTCTACATTCTCATCTTGATTCGAAGAAACGAAATTACTAAGACCACGAGCGAAAAGACCAAGAGAAAACATTGTCTCTTCGTGTTCACCGGTTTCCAATACCACGTTTACTATACCACGTTTCAACAATCCAGCGTTTATTTCTTGAATGGTTACGAGAGATCCATTACTACCCCTTGATTTCAAGAAACTTCGTGAAAACGCCGTACTCAATCCTTTTTGAGCTAACACATGATAATTGTTAACCTTCCGTCGAAGTTCATCGAAATTCTCTTTCAGATTACGTGCGAACGTTTGATTTTTTTCAGATAATTGTTCAAAACGTTGACTCAAATATTTACGTATCTCGTATGGCAGATCGTTACTGGCTAAAGACTCGACGAGTTCTCGAAGTTCTTCCTTGGACGGTCCACTTTCTAGAATGATATCCAATGCGAGAGTACGAGCACTGCTGTCTCTCTTAGATTTACCGATCTGATAAAACGTCTTAAATGCAGCTTCCTTAACGTCAGATGTTATATCTTCACGTGGTAGTGCTGCTAATGCACGCCAAGCTACGATACTTGTAGCAGAACTCGTATCTTCGGCGTATTTTAAAAGTATTGGAATGGCTTCCTTACTCTTTAAATTTCTAAGAGCTCGTAGAAACTTTATCTTACATTCTTCTCCCGTACAACTATCTAAACCTAATTCTAAACTAAATCGTGCCTTTTCTATCACAGCCGAGGTTCCGCAATGTCTTGCAATCGCTGCTGCTGTTAAAGCGTACGTTTCCGATAGTTTATCATTTTGCATGGTCTCTTCCGATCGCCTAAGAATATCCTTGGCTATATCAGCATCCGGAGTTGGAGACATGGACAAGGCCCAAAGATATCTCTCAGTATCATCGCCTGTCTCATCTTGCCTGAGTATCTTCATAGCAGCTTGATGTGCTGCTGGTGTCGAGGTCGAGCCGTAAAGGTCCAAAAGTTGCGTCTTCAGCTGTCGATAACGTGGACTCTTTAATAATTTTACTAATTGTTCGGTGGACGTTCGTTTGACTAGAGGTAACAGCTTCAAAAAAGCCGATGCGGATTTCGTCGTTCCCAAAGCCGCATTATTTAAAGACTCACGATAATCTTCGACCATTTGTTCCAACTGAAATGAATTATTTTTTTATCAGTCTTATGTAAAATCTTTTTCCTTTTTTTCTTTACTTTTTTCTTACATTTCTTTTTCAACTTATTTTTTAATTGGAAAAAATTGCTTTTTTTTATATATATATATATATTTTAAATAAATATGTATCAAGCACATACAAGAAATTGTAATAAAGTATATACCATTGGACATCCAGATTCTGGGCAAGTAAAGGGTTCCATTTCCAGTTCTATGTCAGTTTCTCTGTAACCAGGTTGAAGAAGAGCCACAGCGTGTTTAACGGAATTTGCCTCTAAATGTGCCACCTTGGTATCTTTTGGAATCTCTACTAATAATCTCTTCGACGTAACCATACTACCTACTTCCGGTCTGGTCACCAAAGTCAACTGGTGTTCTTCCTCTTCCTTTATAATCGTTGGTAATAAAAATGGCGACAAATCGTACGTAACATTACGATAACTAACAAGGTTCACATCGAGAATAGAATTAGGATGTTGTTTCTTTGCCGGTAAAGCGTTAGTGTTGATTTTACAATTGTGTTTACGTTTCAGTATGGTTTTCGGTCCCAAAGAAACGTAAGAAACCGTGCAAACACCCGATGCATCCTTTTCGCGTATCTCATCGTCGAGAGTTTTGTATTGAAAAATACTCGCCAAGCCACGTTTCAGATTCTTCGATGACACCGGCTCGGACGTATCCAAATAGAGCGCTTTAATTTCACCATTTTTCCACAAAACGATTACAGGCTTTTGAGATATTTCATTGACTCTTGAGGAATGTTCTACGAAACCCTCCGGTTCTGGTGCTTTTCGCGATTTAATCAATAATTGCGGCGATGAAATCTATGTACGAAAAGAAACAAGAAAAAAATTTATCAATTTTTTTGTTTTGCCTTAACAGACATTGCACATCAAAATCTTTCCAAAGTCTGTCATAGATATTTTTATAATTGAAAAAATCAAACAAGTATTTATCGAATTTGTTAATTGCACTCAAATCAATTTACGAATTCGTTCAAATCGTATAAACGTACTTACGTAGAGAATAACGATGTAGAAAATATCACAAATTAAATAACTTAAGAGATATCGTCGAAATTCGTATCGACGTTTCTCCTTCGATCAAAAAGCAAACACGATTAATCGTTCATTTAATTTAAATGTAAGTCATGTAAAAGGTTATCGATATTACCGGGATTTCATCGCAAGAGAAACCGTATTGCCAAAGATAAAATTATATGCACGTATATCGACTTCGTGTGTACGTAGCTGTTTATACGAAAAATGCTTTTTTTTTTATCTTTTTTTATCTCTCTTTTTTTTTTTAACAAAGATACATGCTCTTGGAAATGGTACTACCATAATCAAAAAGAATAAAATACATTCAACTTAAATACACACAATACATTATGTAATAATATATAAATTACTTTTTTTCACTTGATCTATAGATCATACATTGAGATGGTGGAAAAAATAACATAAAACCAAAACAAAAGAATCTAAAAGACAATGGAACGTAATAACGGTATTTTCAAAATGGATTCCACAAAGTACATACGGTAGATCGTTAACGGGTTTTTACACTTGCAATTGAAATCAATTGTACGAGACGATATATTAAGCATACCATACTACTTAATCGAAACGACACATCACGCTTTGGAAGACGTGACATTATTGTTCTACGTGCGAGTCATACATACATACATACATACATACATACATACATACATACATACATACATACATACATACATATATAAAACGAAATAAAATGTAATATCAAATAAAATCACCTCGATATTCAAAAGAAAAGATTCTGGATCGTTGGGATCCCTCCAAACAGCGGACACATCGAGCTCAGCAGTTAATTGAAAGCCAACGTCACCGGCAAACTTGGAGGGTCCAGATTCTCTGAACAAAACTGTTGTAGTTAGCTGGTATTTCAGGCCACTTCCGACATCCCAACCTTTGATGGCACTGGCTACGGCTGAAAATATAATGCACAATATCCAATACATGTTCTTCTTCTTCTTCTGTAATTAACAATGTTCTAACGTCGTCGTAGTTATTATAGGTGTAGGTTGTTATTATTATGGTTGTTGCTCGATCGAAAAATTTGCTTTGCAATTTATATATTTTTCATTGATGATGACAACAGTTGTTATTAAAGAAAAAAGAATGGAAAACAATAACGATAGAATGAAAATGCCTCCAGAAATAAAAAATCAGAAAGAAAACATCAGGAGGAAAGAAAAAATATTGTAACTCGAATAGTTGATTTATGAAATCAGATTGGTTCTCTGTTTTTTTTAGAATTGATAATACGTGAGTATGACTTTCGACTTTCGAACGAAATGTTAAGAGCCACGAGGCGACCGATTACGAGTTTACGCGTCGTCTGTTGGGTCCACTGTAGTCGAAGAACCGCTTCATGAGTCAATGTTGGAATAGCTTGTGTGAGTAAGAGTGCATGTATGAGTAAGAGTGCATGTGTGAGTAAGTATGTCTGCTGCTGTATCTCTGTTGTATATGTGTGTGTGTATGTGTACGTCAGTGTATGATTTTATATCTGTGTCGGAGGACCAGTGACTCCTCACGAGAGTATACATCTAACAAGCTACTAAAAGGTCACCGTTAAGTCGCGACGAGATTCTAACGATTGATATTGCTACTAACAGACAGAAAATTAAATTTAAATGAACCAGACGAGAATATGGATAAGTAGATGAAAATAAAATAAAAGAATAATCTTCTTTAACGTATGTAATTTGTTTAACTGTATGTAATTAATTATTTAATCTTTAGATATATATATATAAGTATATAGTTTGTATGTGTATATGTATGTATGTATGTATGTATGTACGTGTGTGTGTGTATCTGATAAAAATCCTATATGCAAAAAAAAATACTGATAACTTTCCGAAGTCCCGTAAAAAATGATCTTACGAAAAAATTCTGTGGACCGTAGAACGAGCCCCCCTAAAGTAGTATAATTTTTTTTTCCTTTCTTTTTTTTCGTGAAACACAAAATAATAGACATATTTCAGATAGTAACAGCCATATTTCTTTCTTTTTTTTTTTTTTCTTTATTTTAATTGGAGTTAAAGTAACAAAGGAAAAAAATAAATGATTCAAGGTGACCCATATATATTCATGATAATATCTTTTTTCCTCAAGTGCAAGAATGCCGAATATTCATTTCGAAATTGCATTGTTTTTTTCGAAAGTGAAAAATTTTTTTTTTTTAACATCGAATTCTTTCTCAAAAAAAAAAAAAAACAGACATTAGTCGCATAACACGGACGAAAAATAATTAATTTGCGAAGTATTTTGAAACAAGAAAAAATATATGCGAACGAAAAAATATTTACGAGTAAAATGTATTGTGTGTTGCAAGATGAAAAAAATTATAACCTCTTTGATCCTACGCTCCGCATGAATTTTTATAATCTTATTATCGAACGAAAATGTTTTCTGAAAATGTATTACTTCCTAAGATTAGAAAAAAGAAAAACAAAATTATAATAATAATAATAAAAAAGAAGAAAAAAGAAAAAGAAAAATGAAGAACATAAAAAATGCGAAAAGATTTTTATACGTATCTCATTCAGTGCTATTAAAATTTCTTTTACAAAGTAAATCATTTAAAATTAGAACAATCTTTTTTTTTATAAGTGATATTAATTATCGATAAACATAATTATTTTATTGTTAAAATTGAATATTACTCACCTCTATGGTATCTTTTTTTTCTTTTTTTTCTTTTCTCTTTTTATATATAAAAAATACAAAATCTACGACTAATTTTTGTCTCAACATTACCGACACTTTCACCATTTCACCAAAACGAGTTTAGAAGAAAAAGAAAGAAAGAAGAAAAAAATGGACTTCATAAGAAAAAAGTGAACGACCCATTTTAACGGCAGTTACGATCTTTTTTCGTTGTGTAAATAAGATTAATAAAGCTAAATATATGAGTAAATGTATTTAGCGAGATACCTGAATCGCGGAACAAATTATTATTATAACGGTATTAATGTAACGATAACATTATGAGAAGCTTTAAGGTTATCGTAAATTTTATGCGACGTGCATACGTATTATTAGCTATTCGAAAAGAAGAAAAGAAACAGATAACTTGAATACACTGACAAACACGCTTTGTCGACTGTTATTGAACAATATTACGGTTTATTTTACGATTTCGAACTGGTTTGATCACTGGTTAAACATCTAACCCAGAGGAGTTGACTCGTCAAACAGGATTTGTGTATTCTGGCGGGAGAACACTTTTAAAACGTGACAAGACTACTAATAATTCCTACGTAATAAATTAATTATATAGTTATATAGATACGATTGTTTCATTTCTGTGAAATATTTACATATTGTATAATAATTATTTGATACGTTATATGATCTAACTTCTTTTCTTTTTCTTTTTTTTCTTTTTTTTATCGTATAAGATTTTTAAATTGAGTAAGGTAGTAGCAAAGAAATTGGTCAATTACCTGGCGCCATCTGACAGTAGGAACCTGTAAAGAAAAAAAAAAAAGAAGGAAACTTTATATAAAATTTGGTCTTTCTACGATGTTTTTAAAAAGAACTTACACGATTGAACGTTAATTTTGAATAATAACTTACATTAAATATTAATGCTCGTGTGTATGTGTGTGTGTGTGTGTGTGTGTGCGTAATTGCATATTCATATGCGTAAAATGGAAAGTGAGAAATATATAACAAAAATATTTATAAAAAAATCAATAAGGACGTAACATTAAATTTACATATATACATACATATACATACATACATATATACATATATATATTATATATATATTATATATATACTTAATATTACGTCTGTATTGTGTATAACATATACATATACATATACAAAAAAAAATGTATCTTATCATATATACATAAAGACGAAACAGAAATTCGTTACAAGGCGGGTGAAGTGTCGACCAATGACGAGACACCTTACTAATTACAATACGATCAGCGATTGGTCGATCGTCGTTCAATTGTTCGATAATCAACGGATGTTCTTATCGATCTCGTATTCTAGTCTAGCAGGATGTATTATCGCCCACTTAAGCTCATTATATTTTTTTTCTTTTATAAATATAATCGTTCTACATGCATACAACACACACACACGCATACACACACACAGATGCAATCATACATACATACATACATACATACATATACCTGAAAAAGAAATTTTTACGATAATGACGATGTAGGAGAGGATTTCGTCATAAGTAAGAATGAAACAGAGAGAGAGAGAGAGAGAGAGAGAGAGAGAGAGAAAGAGAGAGAGAAAGATAGTAAGAAGAAAGAAAAGAAAGAATAGATAGATAGAAAGAGAAAGAGAGAGAAAGAGAGGTGGCGCACGTGTGTCATAAGATAAAATGAAAAAGAACATAATCACGCGTGGTAAAGTAGGAAATGACTTTGTATCAGGGAGGCCAACAGCCTCTTTACTCACCGAAGAGTGTCAGAAGGTAGACGAGGTAAACGATCAGAGTAGTGAACGGTGGCCTTTTAAGACAGGCCATATCTTTATCCTCGTTCCTTGTAGACGATCTTTCTCGATCCTATTCCTCTTAGATTTTAAACGCTTCTACAACGTTTCCGCAATGCTCTTTCTCTTCTCTAAACTTTCTACGAATATAAACAGAAATTATAATTAGAGACACAGAAAAGTATAGGAAAGTACAGGACAGTACAGGACAGAGCGCTGCGTTATCGTGACGGGACCGGCACCCGTCAAACCCCCTTATCCCCCCACTGTCCCCCTCCGACCCTCCCTTTTCCTCCCTCTCTCCTTCGTCTTATCCTCCAGTCATTCTCATTTTCCTTCTCCTCCTTTTTTTTTTCTTTCTTTCCTTGTCTTGTCTTCTCTCTCTCTCTCTCTCTCTCTCTCTCTCTTCTCTGTATTTTTTCTCTTTCTTACTCGTACATTAGATCGTTCATTCGTTCGTTCGTCCGTTCGTTCGTTTATTCGTTCGTTCGTCGTTCGTTCGTTCGTCGTTCGTTCATCTTCCGTCCGTACGTCGCGTTGTGCCGCCACTGCACTCTTCTCTCCAATCCTAGTTTATTCTCTTCTTCGTATTGGTAAAAAAAAAAATAAGGAGATTTATAATAGGCGGGAACGCGAAGTGGGGTTATGTTGTGCATTGGTGTGATATGTGTGTGTGTATGTGTTTGTGTAGTAATACCGGATATCATATAAAATCTAAATATAATATTCGTCGGAAGATAGCCAATCAGATCTTATTCCAACATATTTTGTATTTTAAAAAATCGCGCCAGAAATATTTGCGTCGTCATACCACAATTGCATTCCTATTCGAATACTTTATACTTGCAAATATATCTTTTTGCAAAGAAAGCACGTATGATCGCAATTATCGTGATTAATATTATTAGATATTATTGAAAGATCTATGGTCAATAAATTTTCTTTATTGTTTTGATTCTCTTCTTCGTAAATTCGATGATTAATGGAACAAGCATCCTTGGCAGTTATTCCAAATTCGAAACGATTATCTAACGTCATAGATATATATATATATATATATATATATATATATATATATATATATAATTCCTATGATATCTTTTGTATTTAGAGAAAATATAAATGATTGAAAATGTGATAGATTATTAATTACAATACCTGTTGATAGCCAATACCGTCAGAGCAACGTTTATAAAATATTTAACGTTTTCTTTGAAAATTATATTTGATAGTCTCTCTTATCGACTAGTGAAACGCTAAACAACTTATGGAAAACTGATGGGAATCAATTCTAGCTCCTTAAAATATCCCGTCGATCGAGCTACTATGTATACAGCTCCCTCAGTAATACTAAACAATAAATATTTCTTATCGTCTTTATCATTTTCATGGAATCTTTGAACTAGTTATAACCTTTCTTATCTTTCTACGCTTTCGTTTTGTATCATAGGTCTCTTGATATCTCTTTAAATATTATGATGCTTACGTTAAATATTAAAAAGTTCACGAACTAATTAACAAGTTTCCGGCAATACGAATTTTTATATATAAATTTTTTGTTCGTGTTCGTCAACAATTCAAACATGTAATATATATATATATATATATATATATATACATCATACATCATACATACATATATATATATATTATTTTTTATTTTTTATTATGAATGTTTTTTTCTATTTTTATTCATTTTTTATATTATATTTAACGAGTTATTTTATTCTTAAAATATAAAAATAATAAGTAATTAGAAAATTATGACATTATGAAATAAATTTTGTTTTTATCATATTTCAGAAAGAATTCGTTTCTTCAATCGATATTTTCTTATCGACTGAGAAAATATATCACCTATCGGTAATTTACCATATATCAGAAAGAAATAATAGATTTTAACGTCGAAAATAATTTATCGATGTAATAAGTAAAACTAAACATAGCTCATTTTCTGAATGATAAGATAAGAGTTATTTCGTACGTTTTTAATAAAAATAAAAATAAAGAAAAAAATATTTAAAAAAATGAAAAATGTACATAAAAAATTTTTTTCTAATCAGCATTATCAGCAAATCAAAATGTTAAAATTCAAGGATTGTTATTCCAGTGTTGCATAACATAAAATGGATAAATCGATAAAGCAAGTAGCATGTAATATTTTTACATGAATTATCGTTCTATTACATATTTGCAAATAAAAATACAATACAGATCAAATATTTCTGTCTACCGATATACCAAAATTATAGAAAATATGTCCCCTTATATTTGCTATTTATTCCATTTTCCAAGAAAAATATAATATAAAAATAGATTTAATCATTATCATTTTATAGGTATAAATTTGACATGAAGCGGTTTCGTTGAAGTCAAAATCATATCTCCCATGAATTTAGCATCATCCAATTCGTCCACTGGTTCTAATCGAAAATGATGCAATATGTAGGCTAACATTACTTTAATTTCGAGGAGAGCGTATTTTTGACCTATTAAAATAAAAAAAAAAGGAGAAAAAGAAAAAAGATGAAACAATAATTTCGAGTTGATCGTTTGTTGTATGCAACATTTACCAATACAGTTTCGTAATCCTGCACTAAACGGTATGTACGAATAAGGATTACGATTCTTTATGTTTTCTGGTAAAAATCTATCAGGATCAAAAATCGTTGGATTTGGCCAATAGTTTGGATCCTTGTGTATACTGTAAATACTTAAGCGACAATCCACACCGGCTGGGATTAAATGATTCTCTGAAAATTATAATATGTGTGTTAATAATTTTTATATTTGATATTTTGAAAAGACTAAGAGAAAGATTATTAAATGTAATTATTTTTCTGTAATTATATCACATACCCAATTGCAAGTCCTCTAATAAATAACGTGATATAGAAGGAACGCTAGGATACAAACGCAGTGATTCTTTTATGCATCTTTCCATATATGAAAATTGACCAAGCATCGAGATCGTCAAATTACAATCATTTTGTTGCATGATATTGTTCACTTCGTTTCTTATACCTTCCTATAAATCAATAAGATCATGTATTGTTCATGAATAAATTTTCTTTTCTTTCTTTTTTTTTTTTTTTTTATTATACTAATTACTTCGATTAAAGGAATTACCTGTACAGATTTGTGTTTTGCAAAAAGAAGCAAACAAAAATTTAATGATGTTGCCGTAGTGTCGTGACCCTGCAGAAATATATTTTTTTTTTTATTTTTTTATTTATCCTTTTTTATAAATTATTTTCATTTATTTTTTACTTTTCGAAATAGACTACACACTATGTGATATTTACGTACAGCAAACATGAAAGTATCGACCTCTTCTTGAATTCCTTCGTCATTGATTTGATTATCTTTCGAAGCGGCTATGAGTAAATCTAACATAGCAAGTTTTTTCTTGGACATCGAATCTGTAAAATAAAAAAAAAAAAGATCGATTAACCCATTTATTTTTTATCGAATTTTGTGTAATCATTTTTATGATTCATATTTTTTTATTAAACAATTAAAATACTCTTATAAGTATTGTTGGATTCTTTAGCAAATACGTCGTTTTCATCCATTTCTTCCAAATTTTGTAAGTATTTCCCGTTAGTTTGTTGATGAAAACGTTTCCTTTCCGTGATTATCTGAAATAACGGTAAAAGAACAAAGCAAAAAATCAAATTGATCTATTATTCGCTCAATTTAAATGAGAAAAAAGAAATAGAGAAAAAATAAAATCTTACGTTTGATGAAAAATCGTGCAATGTTTTCAAAAGTTTTTTTTGTTTTCTGCCAAGCGATGAAAATGAAAATATGAAATCTGAATGGTACCAAGGTCTCAAAATTCTAAAAAAGAAAAAAAAAATAAATAAATAACGATAAATTTTTCCTTTAGATTAAAGCGATGTCTTTCGAATAAATATATATAAAATTGATTAATTACCTGTACGATACAATTTTGCTGAAATTGTGAACAGCTTCGCGGTATTTAATTTGTAACTCTTCTTTTCCCTTTAAAGGGATACCCATGGCCGTTTCTACGAAAATGAACTTTAAAATATAAATCATTTATTCTTTGATAAATGTTATAACAACGAAATTAAAAATATTTATTTTATTTAACTAACCGCATATAGCATTTAAAGTGTGCTTGTTTGCAAGCTGCAACGTATCTTTTATAATTGGCCCATCTTTGGTTTCCTCTTTCAATGATGTTACAAGATATTTTGCCTCTTCGTTAAATGTTATAAGAAAATGTTTCAGAATATTAAAGTGAAAGGAAGGCGTTAAAATTTTTCGTCGTCGTTGCCATGTGTCACCTTTCAAATAAAACCTTACGTTAATTATTATTAAATTATTCCAAGTATTATAATATCAAGTTCATATTATTACCACTGCTAGTTACCAATCCATTAGATAGCCAAGGTTTTATATAATTATAAGCTGTACTTTTTTCTATATTTTTGCTACTCTTGACTAGTTTCTACGATGAAAATAAAAAATGTACATACATATACATAAACTTATATTCACGCTATAATATATATATCTGTATATATATATATATATATATATTACATCCTCATATACATATATATATATATTCTCTCTTTTTTCCATAAAATTACGTTAATGGATATGATGTAAAAAGAGAAAGGAAATAAAATTTATTACGCTTTTGCATTTATAATTACTTACCTCAATATCCTTCGGATGAAGTAGAGTTACCGAGGTAAAAAAGAAGGACCATACTTTATAGATTGGATAGTATTCTTTATCGACTTCCAAAAGTTTTCCGAAAGTTTTTTCTAAATTGCTAGACTGGAATCTTAAAATATTTCCTATTATGGGATATGCTTTTGGTCCTGGAACATCTTGAAGTATTCTTCCTATTCTTCGATATTTTATATAATAGTGTAATAAAAATAAAAATGAAATAAAACCCAATAAGATTGTGAACATTATATCTGTAGAAAAAAACGAAAAATTAATTGAATATAATCTTTTCACATAACATACACACATATACGCGCGCGATCTTACACAATACGAAAATATGAAAAAAGAAAAATCCTACTATGCGTACACGCGTAATATTTACACGTATAAATATAAAATAATAATTATAATTAATATACGAACGAACATTAATATTCGATTGAAATGAACACGATATTTTATTATTATTCATTTTATATATTATTTCACGATTAAAGTTTTAAACGTAAAAATAATTTTCACTTACCAGCTGTAATTGGCGAACGAAAAGAAAAATAAAAGAATAAAAAATTGATAATAATAATGTAATCGAAGCACTCGGAACTGTTAATATACTATTACAATTCGAAAAATAATTTCAAATTATGCCCAAAATCAGTAGTAGATGTGTCCGGAATAATAAATGGCTAGTAACTGAATAACTGTACGCTTGTGAAGTCCATGATCACCAAAAAACGAAGATGTTATATGGACGGACGCATAATTATAAATGGACAGAAAAAGATTAAAGTAGTAATAATGTTGTTAGAGCCTTGGGACACAAATTGACGTAATAGGTAAAACATAAATAGTAATATATAAGTGCTATTATATTTAAGACTGCCATAAATCAAATTTCAACCAATCATAATAATAATTGGAAAAAATAATGCGAAAATATAATTCTTAAATATCAAGTATCACATGCTGTATTCTCGTTTTCATATTATATTTTTTGTTTTATTTCGTCTTACAAAACGCAATGCTCTCGATAATTTCGGTCGCGACATGATAAATAATCTCAAAATTTGTATACTGGTATTTCGAAGCAATAATAAAATTTTTAATGTTTTAATAAATTTGCAGAATATTCTCGACAATTTTGATCCCGATGTACGGATATATTATTATATTATTATATTATTTAACATTTTTAATTATTTTTATTATACTTATTAAAATTTGTATTCTAATAACTCTTTGCGATTAGAAAATTTTGAATATTTTAACGAGTTTAAATGGCGGGATGAGAAATGCATTTGATTGGTTGGATACCAAAATAGAGAATAATGGATTCTGATTGGTGGATTTTCATATAGAAATTATTTGTTATATTTTACATCGATGAATGTTTTGATCTTTAAATAAAATCAGGGAAACGATAATAAAGTTGTATGAATAATGTAGTGTAAGATTATAATGTGTCAATGTGTTTGTCTATACAAAAGGAAACGAAAGATTTTTTTATCATAATTTTATACCGGCTTGTTATAATCTTACCAGTAATTTGGACTTTTGAATTTGTGACAAAATATATTTTTCTTAGATACGAGAGATGTGTCAAATATTAGAAAAATATTTAAAGTACATCTATCTAAAAAGTCGTACGATGATTTGCAAAATATATAATACAAAAAGAAACAACAAAATTTAATTATATATTTATTATATTATACAAATAAAAATTAATTATAGTATCTGATGATTTTACGAAAATTAACCTGATCGTATAATTGAATAAAGTTAAAGAAATATTACGAATAAATTACTTTATTTTATTTATTAACGATCGATATTACCAATTAATTTAATTTTAACATATGTCATTAAATCGTTTTATTAGTCATTTAAGCGTTACGAATGATCAATGGATATACAAAAGCAATATTAATGGATTGTAGAATAATAATTATACAGTACTTGATATAACTTATACGATACTAAGTATAACAATGGACTTGATATAAAACAAATGAAAACGTGGTATAAGTTGTAAAATACAGTATATTAGTGTAACGATAAAATAGAAAAGAATTAATTATACAAATATTTATTCGTAATGTAATTATATAAGTTAATAAAATATTTGATGCCGCTAATAAAATAAACTATTGAAGTCAACGTATTTGATGAATAATTCTCGTACAGCATAAGAATATTTTTAAAATATTTAGTTTTATATATCAATGTATTCAATGCATTAAAATGTAAATGCATGGAAGAAAAACTGGAAAATAAATTCGCTATGTTACTGATAGTACTAGTATATATAATGCATGTTAAAAATATGACGTTTAAAGCGAACGAATAATTTTTTTTAATATATGTACTTTTTTTCATATATATATATATGTGCGTGTGTGTGTAAATTTTATCTAGGTTTATAACAGAGAAATGCATTTTTATAAATCGATGAATTAATCTACAAATATAATCGCGTTAAAAATAAACATAATATCAAAATATACGAATAAGGAATTAATGAATTTTTGTAAATCAAATTCGTATTAAATATAGTGTCCAAAGATTATTTAGAAAATCAGATATCGATTGTATTTTATGTTTTCTAAAGTTATTTTAAATGATTGCATCAAAGAGTGAATTATTTTATGAATGTATATTGTGTATATATATATATGGTCGTGATTTAAGAAATTGTTTCTAGTAATCCCATAAAATGAAAAGAGAAAGAGTATGATAATTATTAAATTGTAAATAATATAATAATTAATTTTTGTAATAATTATATTATAATATAATTATATATATATATATATATATAAAATATTAAATAAGGAATTAATATTGACAGAAAATAAGAAAGCAACAAATACTGTTGCAATAATTTTTCATACATTCTTATTTCATTTATTTTTCGTGCATTATATATCCTTAGTACAGAAAAACTTATTGGAATGATATCATGTTATATAATTATGGATGATTGCATAATTGTAATATTAAATTATACAATTGCTTTGCGTAAAGTAAATATTTTCATTTATTATTAATATCCCATTAATGTCTCTTTCAGCTTTTTATGTATGAATGAAGTTAAAAATGAAAAAGTAAAAAAAATTATGTACATTACCTGTGAATTCGCAGGTATATTTATATTCTTGTCAAATTATATATCAATTTCACAACTAATGTTTTTTTTTTTTTTGTTTAAAATTAACAATCTACATGTACATAAATATATATATACATGTATTTAAGAATATGTATCGCTTTATATAAATTACGAATATGTCATTTGATGATCTATTAGCTGCACAAATCAGTTTTTCCTTTCTTTTTTTTTTTTTTACAATATCTCGTAGGGAACAAATAAATTTTCTTTTAAAATTATATTGCAATCGTTCATGAATGTTAATATAAAAAGACCATCCTTATCTATAATTTCTAATTTCAACATACAAAGTTTTGTTTTCAGATATTATAGTATTAATCTATAATATAGTATGTAGATATTTTGTATACTCCTTGTTTTTTCTATCTTAAGCATCTAATACGGACGAGTTATATGTAATAGTAATAATAATAGTAATAATAGTAATAGTAATAGTAATAATAATAATAATAATAACAATATTATGTATATATATATATGAGGCTATTAAAAAACAATACCAATCTGCATGTGAAATTAAAGCTTTATAATGGACAGATAATTTACGAGTATATAAAGTTATATCGAAATAAGATAAAGTAAACTTGACGTGATGACGTTCATCCCATTATACGATGTTATAATCGAAAATTAAAAAAAATTTTCTTGTTCAAAGTTTTGCTACATAACAATAATTTGTAAAATTATATATTTTAAAATTCTCATGAATTATAGAATATGTAAGATGTTCTTGTCTTATGTTTCATGTTTTATTTCGAACGATATCACTTCTTTTTCTTTTCTTTTCTTTTCTTTTTTTTTAAAGAGAGAAATAGAATATTCAAAAATACGCTTATGAATTCCAGTTGTTGCTCCTTTTGTTTAATTATTTTTTTTATCGCCGAGATCTTCGAGCACGAGGACCACCACCGCGTCCTCGTGAATATCCACGTCCTCGTGGTGATTTATTCATTTGCGGAGTGTGTGTAACTTCAACGCTAACCGGCGTTGTTTTTTCAAGTTCTGCATGTTCTTTCTCATCACCGTCGTCTATTAAATTTCCTATTTCAAGATCATTGTCATTATCTATGTCAGCCCACATTTTTTCAACGGGCGTTTTCTTTTCTTGCTCGTTAGTAACATTTTCTGTAGTTTGTTCATTATTTCCACTCGTTTCGTTATTCTCATCTTCCTCTGATTCCGCATCAGCTTCTAAAGGATCATATTTTTCATCCCCATCGGTTTTCTTCTGAACCGAGGAACTTTCATTGCTGTTATCTTGTGTCTCTTTAGTTTCTCCGTTATCTTCATCCTCGGAATGAGCAACTTTACGGCGTTTCCAATTGCCTTCGTATTCCTCGCTATTTTGTGATGAGTTATCTCTCTTGGTCTGTAACATGTACGTTTTAAAATGAAATATGTATTACGTATGAACAAATTATATATAAAATTTTATTTACGATAAAAACTAATAGCTTACCTCAATGTCTTCAGTTTCTTTAGATTCTGCATTTGTAGTATTAGCAGTTAAAGATTTAACTTCTTGCACGAAATTTCTGTAATGCGTTATGCTACGAAGATGAGCGTTCATGTCTTCGGATAATAACATAAATCTTCGACATTTTTCGCAATAATATCCTTGCACTTCCTTCACTAAAGATTTACCTATATAAGAAAAGAATTTCTTAATTAAACAAGTACAATTTCGAGTACGTGAAAATCGTTAAAAATCAGAATTATTGATTAATCGTAAAATATTGTTGCATTGACATACCTATGGATAATTGATTTTGTCGACAATACCTGTAAGAAGGTATTTTAAATTTCTTATCCTTCAAATTTTCTGAAATGTCAGTGATAAATTCGTGCTCTCCGGATTCATCTTCCTTCTCACTTTTTTGATCAGGGCCAATATCCTTTTCTTCGTCATCAGCGGTACGAACTTCAGCTTCGCCCTTTCCAAGTTTTTCTGTAATTATTTATCATCGTAAATAACGTGTAATTAACGTATTCCAATGATTTTTATATTAATTTTTTACTCACCTTTCTTTTTATTCTTACGTTGTTCTTCACATTGTACAGCATTTTTCATATGAGCTGGCGTTAGACAATGTTCATCGTATTCTATGCGAGATGGAAACTCTTTTAAACATGGGAAACAACGTGGATGCAAAAATGTTTTCAACTGTTGATGCTTCTCGCTTTTACGGTGCGTTGACAAAGTTCCATAAAAATTTAAATCACACATTGTACAATATTCTCTTATATTGAGATCTACAGGTATCTAAAATTTACACATAGAAAATATTTTTTTTTAACTAAAAAAACATTGTTTACATCATACGAGATTGCTATTATGAAACTAATTACTTCTTATATCATATATATATATATACTCTTTTTTTTATGAAGAGCACAAAAAAGAAAACTCATTATATTTCTTCTTGAAAAATAATTTGTTTACATAATTTTTTATAATCACTGACTCGTATAGCGAAATATAACAAACCTTTTTGCCTCGACGTTTAGAATTATTTAGACTAAGTCCACGTTGTTCCTCTGCTACTCTTAATTCGTGTCTCATTAAATCAACTTTTAATTTATACGATTCGTCCAATTTTTCCATCATTAGTTGATGTGCACGTCCTCTTAAATGATTCTCAAAGGACTGTAAAGAAATTTTGTATTAGTATTACACATATATATGTATATATGATTGGAAAACAATATAATTTACAAATATTTACATAACCATCCCACATATGTTTGTTACATATGTAACAAAACATATGGCTCATTGGTACTTCCGCATAACGGCTTTCTGCATGTCTAGCTTCAGATTTCTTTCCAGTTGCTTTTGAATCCTTGTCAGAGTTAGTTGCATTTGCTTCTTTAGATGTTTCTTCTGTAGCAGTATTATTAGTAGCAGCAGCGGTATTAGTAGTAGTAGTTGTAGTAGTAACAGCAGCAGCAGCAGCGGTAGCAGAACATTTTTCTATTTTTTTTTCGTCTTCATCTTCTTTTGTAACTTTTGCTTCCGTATCATTTGTCTTATCTATTTTAACTTCTTCTACTTCATTCTTCTCATCCTTCCAGTCACGTTTTTTATCTTCAGATTCTTCCACAAGTTCACTAATTCAAAGATAAATACGTGTCTTTCATTGAAATATATATTGTATATATTATACGTATATATATATATAGATATATATATATATATAGATTTGAAATAAGTATATCATAACAAGAAAATCTAAATGCCTATGACAGACATTATAATTTAGAATGTTAACATGTGATCAATTATCCAGTAATATTAAATACATAAGATATGTATGTAAAACTTAGAAAATTGATTGGGCAGAAGATTTCTCACACTTTTCACACCAAATCGTGTTTGAAATTTTTAGTCGTCCATTATAATGGACTAATACACTAGATGGTGTTTTTAGATAAGAGGGCATGTGAGAATAAATCGATATGTGTATGAATTTCGATGTAGCGTAAATGTATTGTCAATATTGAAAAGTAAATGCTCACTAAGTATCATTTATAATATGGAATAAATATGTGATACAATTTAATGACAGAAAAGAGAAAGGAAGTAGTGTCGACTGTATTATAGACAGTAATACCAAGAAACATCATACATACAAAGATAGATGACAGAATGAGACTTACTGAAGTTTGAAGAAACTATTCGCAATCACCAGGAGCTTACCTTTTAGCAACAGGTGCTTCTGCTTTTTCATTATCAGAGGTCTTATTGTCCTGCTGTTCCTTTTTGGCAGTCTGATTTTGTTTAGAGGCAGGAATTGGTTTAGAAGATTTATCGTTGCGATGTTGATTTTGGTTTCCATTCATACGTTGATTGCCAGACTGGGGTGCACGAGATTGTTGTGCAGATAGGCCACGTCGCCCAGCAGGGCCATCTCGGGCTCGATTGCCCATCTAGTCATGTAGGTCAAATGACCAAACCATCATGAGAAGTATCTGATAAAACTGCGATTCTTCTCAAGTCGAATTTGGTTCTAGGAACCATTGGACACTTGAGGGAGAAAAATGTTCTATTCGATATGGAAGCAGGACATGTATGGCGAAACAACGAAGGTCATTGATTCCACTCAAAGGTGGAAGGGAAAGGAAAATCATAACATGTAGTTGAAGATGCTAAACGTAGC
The DNA here is from genome assembly GCF_905475345.1 of Vespula vulgaris. NCBI lineage: Eukaryota > Metazoa > Arthropoda > Insecta > Hymenoptera > Vespidae > Vespula > Vespula vulgaris. Next base: position 6,405,909 of record NC_066594.1, read on the forward strand.
ATATAGTTTTATTTTGTATCTGCAATGATCATTATGATCATGCTTATGATATTTATAAAACTGTTTTTGTCCTCCAAAAGAAATTTATCATTGGAATGAAGAAGACTTTTAAGTCCCACATGCGTGCAATTGTTTTGAAAATATCTGTACCATCGACTTTATTTGAGACGATAGACAGAAGACAGAATATAGGTGAAGCAAGTCGACAGAAAATAATGCCCATATATTATCACTGAAATTTGTGCCTCAACATTGTTAATTTCCATAGATCAAATGGAAAGAGATCTTTGAAATCAATATCTATCGGCAGAGATTTATAATGAAATTGTATAGTGATGATTTATTCCCTTGAAAATCATAGGATACAAACTTTGTCAAATGATAACAATTGTTTATATCTTTGTGATTCATAGAGTACTTTTGATCGAATACCTGAATTGTCAATCAAGCAATTGATATGTGAAGACGAATTTTAAGTATTGGGATGTTTCAAAGATACAAAAGAAAGAAAGGAAGTGTGGACTAAAATTTGCCCATTTTCAACTTCCACTTAAAAATCCACTAAGCATTTTAGAAAGGCTTGCGCCTGTTTCTAAAAACAAAATACTGTATAGTTGCATACCTTATTGTACGGTTGAGGTCGTTGATTCTTGACAGGGTGTCTTACTGGACGATCGTTAAATCGTCCTGATGAAAAGTTTTGTTGATTTGGAAAGTTCGGTCCTGGTCCAGAAAAATTATTTCCAAGGCTGAGTAAAGATGGTACCTTATTCAAAAGGAATAATTATTTTAATAAATCTTGAAGAAGCTATTCAGAAATTATATTTCATCTTACATGGGAAATTAAAAAGAAAACTCACTTGTGGTTGTGTTTCTTGTTGAGTACGTAACAAATTCGAAAGAAGATTACTCGCTATTGCTAGCTGTGCTTGCGGAGAAGCCAAAGATATATTATTATTTGGAGTAGGTAAAATTCCTCTTCCAGGCATCATTCCTCCTTCCCAAGGATTCATTCCGCTATTTCCTCCTCCTCCACCCATACCACCTCCCATATTGTTTCCCATACCACCACCGCCACCACCGCCGCCGCCTCCACCTCCTCCTCCTCCTCCACCGATATTACCAGGTCTACCTCCACCTCCTCCACTATTTCCACGATTATTGAAGTTTCGATTCCCAAAGGAATCTCTTTTTAATCCACGATTAAAAGACATGTTTTTCTGTAAGACGATTATTATTAAAAATACATTTTAGAATAATCATGACGATATCTAGAAATTTTATGATACAATAAATTTACATATAGAACTTGAATTCATAATTAAAAACTTCCGTATATTTCCATTGGGAAATATCAGAGAATTTATTCATCAATTTATAATCTATTGCGTTTCATGTCGCTAAATATCTACGGATCATAACGTTTCCAGTATTACGATATATACATGTATATCATAGAAATCTAACAAAATATAAATAAATTAATGAACATTTCAATGATCTTAATAATAATATTTCGTTTGAATAAATAAGCATATAGGAAGATATTTAATTCACATGGATTTTTATAAAAAAGGACGCCGTCGTAAATCTGTAAGGAATTTATCGTAGGCGTCCTTACCACAATATATACGTATATACGTTATCTTTCGATATTAGAAAATCCACATGATATTATTTTTGATTTTTAATAATATAATTTTTCTCTATAAATATTGCTTAAAATCTGATAAAAATAATAAAATATTATCAACAATATACGTACCGAAATATATCAGGGCGTGGAATAAGTAAGCGAATATACCCAAGCCTAAAACGAAATGGAAATTGCCAAAGCAGGGCTGCCAGACGCTTAACCAATAATGGTTGCAAACTGTTAATCCTTAACGATCGTAAAAAAAAGTATGTTCGTTAAAACGTACGTATGATTGTCAGTACGTTGTCAGTATCATTTGAAACAAAATACTAATTAACCAATGCCCACTTATCTGTGCAAAAGAATATTTGTAATTGGTAAATATCGTAGATCCAAATCAGGTTAGCCAATCAAAAGACTCTTTCTGTTGTCCAATTGATAGATCGTAAGTTAGCACCAATTTCATTGGTTCGTAATTCGATACCTCGTTATAGTAGAAATTAAAATAATGTGATTCGTCGTATTTTATAAATACATATATATTATACTTAGTAAATATTACAATAAAAATAATTCATTTCAAAGTTCAAGAAAATGATCATGATATTTTTCTATTCGTAATTACTAAGTAACGTAGAACTAATAAGTATTAATCGGTATATTAGTAATAATAATATTATTCAAAAATATCGATTGTGTTCAAGAATATCGATCAAAGATATAAAACGATTAAATTAATTATCAACAGATATCTTTGTTACGTATCTACTTTCTTGTAAATAATAAAATAGAACAATGATTATAATATAATATTGAATATATTCGAGGAAATAATAATATACATATATACCATACACACATTATACATACATACATACATACATACATACATATACATATATATATATATATATATATATATATATATATATATATATAAATCGGATCGAAAAATGAGAAAAGTATTCTATTTCGAGTTTCTTAGAATTTGATGAAAAAGGGCGGGGAAAGGTATGGAAGGAGACACGAGGTTCGCCGAACCGTGACGTATATAGCCGAACGCGTGCGCGTTGGCGCGATGCCTAGCGTTGTCGGGCCCGGGGTTGTTCAGTATTCCGCGCGTCGTTGTACAGTGTAGTAGTTTTGTTTTTGTTTTCCTTCGGTGATCTTTTTTCTATCGAAGCGCGACGAACTTCGTTCTTGTCCGAGAAAGACAAGAGATGTGAGACGAGATTGTGAAAGAAAGAAAACAAAAAAAAAAGTGACAAAAGAATATTAAGAAGAAAGGGTGAAAGGTTTAAAAAAGGAATCGTATAAACGACAATCGATAATTGTTGCTTTTGAAAAAGGGTAAAGTTTTTTTACGAAGTAAGCAAACATTAATTTATATTTGACGTTTATATAGAATTTCTATAAGACAAAGTTATATTCGTAGTAATAATGTTCGTATGTGTGTAGGTGTGCGAGAGAGAGAGAGAAAGTGAGAGTGACAGTAAGCTGGCAATAATAAGTAGAACTTCCAAGGAAATTGAAACGTTTTATACTCGTTTAGATTCTTTTTTCTGATAATAGAGAGAATTATTGAAAACTGAAAAGAAAGAGAGAGAAAGAGAGAGAGAGTAAGAGAGTGAGAGAGAGTAAATGTATGTGTGCGTATGTCTGTGTTAACATAAACGAGAAATCATACAAGTCATGTGAGATTCACATGCGATTTTCGGATAGGTTTACGTAGAATTATTTAACAATTTCATATTTGGTTATATTAAAATTCTGCTAAAATATACGTCATTTATGTTAGAAACATACGTATTAGGATTGGATTTTAAGAATAATCTGATATAAATAACCTAAAAAAGGTTAATACATAATACACAACGCACAAGCGTGTGTACATGCGTGCGCACATACACATACACACACACACACGCGCGCGTTAGCATGTATACAAACACCTATACACATACACAGACGCATGCCGTAAAGAAACGTAGATTTATAGGTTTTGGACGCGCAAAACCAGTCAAATCTTTCCATATGTTTGTTCCGTTAGTAATTTCGAACGCGGTTTAGTTTATTGAAATAGAGACAAATTCGTGTGGCCACGTCGTAGAATCATAGCTTTGCTTTTCTTCTATTCAAATTGCGCGCTTCCAAACTGTTTTTTTGGCGGTAAATACAAACGTATAGATACGAGTATCTATATGTAGATTAGGCTTTTGAAATAAATTTTCTTTTTTTTTTCTTCTTTTTAGATTGTATATATATAGATATATGTATGTATGTGTATATGTATATATGTATGTATATATGTATGTATGTATGTATGTATGTATGTATATAGATCTATAGATACATCTACTTTTGAAGGATCGCGTATAATGAAATTAAAAACAAATCTTTCCGTATCGTATTAATATTAAATGCGAGACATTACAGCTTTCAAAGATAATAGATTTTACGTCTAATTAACTTTACGAGAGCTCTTTTACGGTATCCAATAAAAATGAGAGGACATCGTATTAAACGCTTTCGAGGACACCTAGGTTCCAATGAATTTTGCTGATCGAAGATAATTAAGGAGAATAAAAAAAAAAAGAAAAAAGAAACGTATAACTTGTGAAATTGGATTATAATTGAAACGATTTTTTCATTATTACTATCGAATCGCGTATTGCGAAATAAAGTTTGAAAAAAAAAGAGAAAAAAAGGAAATAATAAAAAAGTTAAAAGGAAGTACAATTGTTTGCGGACATTTTTTTTTTACATTCCTTTTTTCGAAAAGATAAATAACCAATTTTTGGAAATGAATGAAATTTAATTCCTTGTTAAGGAAGTTAATTTTTGTATTTCGTTTTTCGAAAGAACGGGCAAACGAACGAAAAAAAAGTAACAAACCGATAGATACGTAGTAATCTATCGACGAGTACGAGTATTTTAATTAATAAATACGTCTAGACGAAACGTGTACGCTAACGGATATATCTGAAACAGGATGGGAAAACTCGTCAGATCGAAGGGCAATTTTTTTTTCGCTCACGAAGAGAGAAGTGTAGTGCATCCGTTAATTAATTAATTAATTAATTAGTTAATTATATAATTAAATAAACTATTAATTAATTTTTTAATCTCATAATCGAAAACAATATCGTTTCAAACGCAAGAACGATCGACTAAGTTCCTATTTTCTTTTTTCTTTTCTTTTCTTTTTTTTTTTTTTTGAAAGGGGTGTTGTATCCTTGCAGATATCGTGATATCGAAGGGTGGATCTCTGTAAGCATATAAAAATCCGCTCAATTCGTAAAATCTCGAAAATCTGAAGAAGGATCGAGCTTGTAGAAAGAAGGAAAAGAAGAAGAAAAAAAAGAAAGAAAAACAAAAGGATGATCTATTATCAAGATTACGATATAAATAAAATTATTTATCAAGAATGCGATTAGAGAAAGAAAAAAGAAGAGAAGAAGAAGTAGAAGTAGAAGAAGAAGGAGAAGGAGAAGGAGAAGAAGAAGAAGAAGAAGAAGAAGAAGAAAGAGAGATAAAAGGAGAAGAAGATAATCGAGTTACGTTGGGAACGCGTGGATCATCGGATCGTGCGGAAGTGCCTCTTGGGAGGGTAAATATCTCTTATACGTTATAAAGGACAACAACCTAGGGGATATAGAGCGCGATTTGAAGTTGGGTAAACTTTTCTTACTCGAAGATATTTGCTTTGAGATTATATATAAAAAAAAAAAGAAAAAAATAAAAAGACAGAAAAAAGGAGGAAAGGAAGAAATTACGTCTTTTGTTCGACGTAACGGTGAGTTGCAAAAACAAAAATGCGATAAAAATCGAAGGGAGATTAAAAAAACGAAAGAGAGATCCAAAAGAGAGAAGAAGAAGAAGAAGAAGAAGAAGAAGAAAAAGAAAAAAGAAAAAAGAAAAATCATTTGCAGAAGGATTATTTTCTTCTTCGTACGATCGATCTCGAAAAGGAATATATATTTAACCGATAAAATGGCGGAAGAAACGTTTCGTCGTAAAACTCGATCGGCCTCGATTTGTGCCCCTGGTTTTTCCAGTATGGAACAAATGTTAGGTACCATACCACCTTCCGGAGCAAAGGAAAGGGACAAGAGCGATCGTGAAAGAGACAGTGGTAGCGGTACTCCTGATAGTAATACACCAACGAGAAGACGAAGACCAGCGACGAGATCTCAAAGCGCCAGAGTTTCCGGAGCGAGTAAGAGCATTCGACGCAGGGCGGCACAAGGTAAGCATACATACCAAAGTTCTCTTTCAAAGCAACGTTTTCTTAGAATAAGAATTATGATTTATCTATTTTCTTATCGGCGCTCTTCCTCGGGCCCCTGTTCGTTCTCTTGTGGTTATTCAAAATAAACCGTTTTTGTGCGAGTTTTCCTTCCCCTACTTTTTCATCTCCTTTCTTCTTCTTCTACTTCTTCTTCTTCTTCTTCTTCTTCTTCTTTTTCTTCTTTCTTTTTCTCTCTCCTTGAAAAATTTTGACGAATTTTACGTACGTGAAAATCTACTTACGTTCATACGTTCAAAACTCCCTTTCCAAAGTCGTATTATTTCCTAACCGATGACAATTAATAACCGCATAATTAATCGTACGTAATCGATAGATATTATTTACGCCAGCAGTTCGATTAATTACGCCACCAATATTTTTGATCAGACTCAATTAACCGGTAATAATCGAATTAACTTGACTGAGAATGATAGAGGTTGGAACATTCGATATCAATGAGAATATATGAGAGAGTTAAGTATATACTACTTTATCGTTCGTTCTTTTTTTTTTTTTCTTCTTCTTTTTCTAATCTCGAGATGACGGTATTCTTTTCAAGAGAAAGAAAGAGGAAGGAGAAAGAAAGAAATGAGTGTCTTATATTTGACATGAAACTTTTAGATAGAGCAGACTTTCTTAACAACGTTCAACGTCGAACTTTAAAAAAAAAAAAAGAAAAAGATAAATATGTATTTTCGAGATCGATCGTTGTATAAAAAAAAGAAAAAAGAAAAGAGAGAGACAGAAATAAGATCGATCGGTTTTTTTAAATTGGAAAAATAATAAAATTGATTTCTTTTTTGACATGATCATCATCATCGTTATCATTGTTACGATACTATGTTCTTAAAATCTAAGTAAAAGTTTTGGAAACGTAGAAACTGTCAGTGACCTACTACCAAAATGTTCAAACACAAAAATAGAAACTGTTGCGGTTTCAAGAAATCTTTAGGAATACGAAAAAAAAAAGAACGATATACGAAGTTTTATTTTGATAAAGCCCTTTGGAGATTTGTACTTTGTATAGGGTGTCCCTAAAGGTCAGAATCATATTTCACAAGATTATCGAGAGGATATATACCATAGAACAACTTTTTAATAAGAGACTACCGATGAGATAGCCATGTTCGTTGCCTTACGATGCTACAAGGTCTTAAAGTTGATTGTCCGATTGCTTATCTTAAAAGACATAACGCAAAACTTTAAATTAGATTTAAAATGATTTAATACGATCAGGATTTCCTTTTTTTTTTTATTTATTTAAAAATATAACTTTTAACATGAGAAGAAAGAAGCAAAAAAAAAGAAAGAAAGAAAAAGAGATATAAAAGTTAAATTTAAATTGAATTCCCTCGATACGTTCTTAAATTATGATTTAAACCTTTTGGGACACTCTATATATTTCTTCTCATTTCTATGAGATCGTACGTACACACGTACGTACGTATACGTTATAGATGAAACTAGGCAAAAATTCGAAACGTTAAATTACGTTCTTAAAATGAAAAATTACAATTTTATATATATATTTTTTTCTTATTATTTTATTTTATTTTTTTTTTAATATTCGAGCGTGCGTGACGCCTTATACCGATGTTGTTAATAAAAGACTAGGAATGATTCTTCGGTTAAACTTCTCTGCCTTCGAAAGACGACGATAAATCAATGTCTCGCTTATATCGTGGATAGAATTACCAGACACACCATATCTACCATACGATCGTGGAATCAAGTTCAAATAAAGGAACAAGAGAAACGAATTTCAAGTATCTCGATAAACGTATTTGGTAGGGTATAATGTTTCATCGAGACGTGAACGTAATCAGAAATCACGTTTGTAGTTACGATAGATACGAGAATAGGTGAATTGAATTATACTTGTACGTGTATATATATACACACACGTATATATATGTGTGTGTGTATATATATATATTATGTAGATATTTTCTATGTATGTACGTATACGTCATTTAAATATTACAAATTGTATATGTGTGTGCGTGTATCTATATCTATCTATCCATCCACCTGATGCTGTACTACTACGTGATATTTGCTCGACGATACTCAGTCCTACGCAAATCAGCGTTCGACTGGTTAAATCTATTCTTCGATAATGGTATTATCGCCACAGGTATTAATACGATAATCACAGAGTTTCATTATTTTTATTCTTTTTATATGTATACATATAGACACATGCACATATGTAAACATTATTGTTAGAAACATTAAATTCATTGAAAATATTAACATATCGATCGTTTAAAGTTTTCAAAGATCTCTCTCTCTTTCTCTCTCTCTCTCTCTCTCTATACATATATATATCGTATTAATTTAATATAATTTATTTAAAAATTATTCTATTGTCTATTTTTAGCCGCCGATCATCATCATCTTCATCATCACGAGGGTACTGTTAAATCTCCTCATTGCAGTAGCGAACCCAAATTAACGAACGCCGATGTCAGTCCAGCATGTAGAAGAAGGGGTAGCAGAAGAGGTCAGAGTATGCATCATGCTCAACAAAAGAAGAGCAATGACTTTCTTGACGTTCCGGTAACGTCTATGCAATTATCACCGAGAGAAGGAGAGGATGAGGATAGTTATAGACTTCGAAGCTTTAGTCTCACGAGAAAGGGTGAGTTATTGTTGTTGTTGTTTTTGTTATTATTATTATTATTATTATTATTATTATTATTATTATTATTATTATTATTATTATTATTATTATTATTATTATTGTTATTATTTTTTTTTCTTTAGTCTCTACGACGAGCGTTATCATCTCTTTATATTACTCTCTCTCGTTCTCTTTCTCTCCATTTATTTTAACTACTCGCACGAATTCTATCGAAAACGATTATTTTTTAATTAACCTGATAAACCGAGGAAAAAACCGGTGAATATATAAAATTTATTTCGATCAAAAATCAAAATTATCGGATGAATGTGAAAAATTTTTATGAATGTGGAAACTTTGACAGTTGTTTACGTTATAATTTTTTTTTCTCTTCTGATTTTCTTATTTCGATACTTGTCATAATAAATTTTGAAATTATGTAGAATTTCTTAAATTTCTCTTTTCCCTCTAGATAAATTCAAATCGACTAGGAATAAGTATGAAATTTATTTCGGTTGAAAGTACAATGGTAAGAATGACGGAAAGACAGGAAACTGAATAAATTATTGAATCTTGTAAGACCTAGAATTGGGAATTTATTTTTAGCTTTCTAGTCAGAAGATTTCAATGAATCGGTTTACGAATAAGAAGTAGTAAGCATGATCCGCATTAAATATTATATATGATAAGTACGTTGCAATACTGTCTGTTTTATTTATTTATTTATTTATTTTTTTAATGATCTCTAAAGTTCTGTTATAACATTTTTCTGGGATCCTTTGTACTACACCACACTCTTTTGTCCACCTGACAAAATTTCCATCGTAAGTGTTACAACTGAGAACAATTGTTTTTTAATCGAAATTGTTTCTTTTTTACTTCTTCTTTTTTTTTTTTTTAATATAGAATTTAAGTACAATTTCTCTTTGTTGGCAGTTAAAAGACGGTATTAGCATCACATTTTTTTCTTCCTTCTTTTTTCCTTTTTCCTTTTTTTCTTCTTGCACTTATAGCGGCTTTCTACAAGGACTCCTTTTAATTGTCGTTCTTCGTTTCGAATGAAATGTATTCTGAATTGCGTGTGCTATAACGTTGAATGAAATCCCATTAATTGATTTCTTTCTTTCGTTCTCTTTTTTTATGCTCTTCCTTCTTTTTCATCCTTCCTCTTGTTCTTTCCCTTGTAACAAATATATTGATCGGAAAAATGAAAACGTCCTGAAATTCGTGAATGTTCATCGAACCATGGTAAAAGTATAATAAGAAAAGAAGAAAGGATTTCTACTAACGAGAAAGATAAATGAGGGAAGGTAAGCGAACATTTTTCCCGAAGTTTTCGTTCAGAGTATTCAGCGGATTCTCCTTTTTCTTCTTTCTCTTTCATTTTTCATTCTATTTTATTTTATTTTATTTATTTATTTTCTTTCACAAGAAAACATAAAGGATACACGTTAATCCAATTAAAATTCGAGTAGAAAAATAAAACGGATTTCCATTGACAAGTTAGAGTTAAATTGATATTTAAAAATTATTTCAGACTTTCCCTGTCACGATCGTATAGATCAATGATTTATACAATCCGTAAATTACATGCCTTTTCTTTCATATCGTATCATTTCTCTTACGATCGTATAAATCAATTATTTATTTGATGCGTAAATTACACGTCTTTCTTCGTACCTTAATCTTTTTCTTTTTTATGATTGTATAGATCAATGATTTACTTGATACGTAAATCACATGTCCATTTTCGTATCCTATCGTATTTGTTGCAATGGTATAGATCGTAATGATTTACTTGTCGCGTAAATCACACGTCATTTTTTTCGTTACGTATCATTTTCGTTAGGATCGTGTTAGATGAATGATTTATTTGATCTATAAATTCCGTATCTCCTTGGTATCGTATCATTTTTATCAGAACAATTTAAAAATTGAACGATCGAATTTAAAAATATATACGATTTCATTAATTCCATGAGAGAAAGAAAAAAAAAAGAAAAGAAAAGAGAACGAAAGAAAGAAAGAAAGAAATAAAGAAAGATAGATTTAACTTTTCGAAGTAGCAATAGTCGGAGTACATTATTACCATGGATGATAGTCGTAGAAAAAAATTTTTTCTTTTTAATTTAGAAAAAAAAGCGGAAAGAGGACTTTTCTCTCGATCTTTGAAACAGATTCGTCAACTCGACTTAGTTCGACGATAGCTTTCGTAGTAAGTACTTAGTTTCGTTTTGAAGCTCTGCGTGACTTCTTTCGACGTGGGGGAAGCGTGCGTGCGTGCTGTACGAAACTCGTGCCAGAAATACGCGTGAACGCGAGAAACGAGAAAGAGAGAGAAAGATAGATAGATAAATAGAAAGAGAAAGAGAGAGAGAGAGAGAGAGAGAGAGAGAGAGAGAGAGAGAATGATGAAGATCGAGAAAGCTGAAAAGTGAGAGAGAGAGAGAGAGAGAGAGAGAGAGAGAGAGAGAGAGAGAGAGAGAGAGAAAAGAAAGGAGAGACGTCGAGAGCAGTACGATAAGCGAAAATAGATAGCGTCTATAGTCGTGACGTCGGTCAGCTTCCCCGAAACGAAAGGAGCGACTTCGTGCAAGTTCGTCGAGCCAATGAACGTGCGTGAAAGTCGTTTACACGTCGTCCACCTCTCACGTTTTCCGCATAATCACGCGATTCCACCTACGCGTTTATCCGTATGCGTGAAAATACACGCATATTGTATTTATTGTATGACATATGTACGTGTGTGTGTGTGTAAATATGTAAGGTTTAAAGATGGAACGACATCGTATCTCATTAGGCTTATCAAGATTAGAATGTTCACTCTAGATGATTAATACATCCTTTTCGTCATATCGTTCGAGAAATTCGTACATCGCGTGTCAACGAATCAGTTAAAAATTTGTAATTCACATCGAACGTATAGTTTTGTTTATGTATTTATGATGTCACAGTTTCATAATTTTTGTACGCGTTTGTTTTTGCACTTTGAGAAATAAAAAAATTGATACACGAGAAGAAAAGATTGATATAATTATGTAACTATTTTATATATATATATATATTTTTTTTTTAATTAAAAAATGACGAATTGTGTGTGTGTATACGTATTTTTTTTATATATTTTTTGATCAGGGATTCTTTTCTTTCTTTTAAGCTCTATTTTGGATTCAAGAAATTTCCAACGAGTGTCTTACGATTTTCTTCGTTTTCGTTGAGTATAATATCTCGAATCGCGTTGGATCGATCGTTAAATAATATCCCTGTCGAATTATTGTCTGACTAGCGACGACGAGAGGTTATTCCTCGTTACATCTCGAATAAGATGGATATCATTTGGTAAAGGGGCTATTATTAAGATTTTAAACGGTTAGACGTTCATCGGCTGATATTTGAGAAGCTTTCCAATTTATCGAATATTGTATTTGGCATGATTTCCATGGTAATATATTACATTTCCGATCGTTTAGAAGTTCGTCGAGTGAAATTTGAGAAGCTTTCTAGTTTATGTGATATTTTATTTAGTATGATCTTCACAATGATATAATTACAATTCCGAATTAAACTGTCAATTAAACTGTGTTCTATTTGAGAATTTTTTTTTCGGTTTATGGAATATTGTATTTAGTATAATTTTCATGGGGGAAGAGAAAGAGAAAGAGAGAGAGAGAGAGAGAGATATTACACTTTTAATCATTTATACATTCATCCAATGAAAATCAAGAAGTTTATCCTACTTATCAAATATCGTATTTGGTATGGTATATTACCAACGTGATATATCACATTTTCGATCGTTTAAACGTTCATCGAGTGAAATTTGAGAAGCTGTCTTGATTTATATGATATTTTATTTAGTACGACTTTTAATATGAAATATTGAAATTTCGATCAAACGTGGAAACGTTCAAACGTTCGATAGAAAATTTTTTTCGGTTTATGGAATATTCTATTTATGTATGCCTTACATATCTATTTATTTATCTACAAGATTGTTGATCGAACTATTTCGTTCAATGATCTTTTCTTGTAATTTTAATTAGAGGAGTTGGTAGATAGGAGAGAGAGAGAGAGAGAGAGAGAGAGAGAGAGAGTTGATGCGTGACAATAAATATTTATAAACAATTTTAATATAACGTCAGACGTTATATGACAAGTGAGGGAGGAACGAGAGGTAGTAGGATCGATCGGTCGGGTGAAAGTTTTATAATAGTTCGTAAAGTTCGTACGCGAAGTTACTGTCGGCGCCATCAATGATGCATTTACTTAATAGTTCCTACAAATTGGCAAACAAAGGACGACAGTGATTTAAACGTTGATCGTGTTAGTGGTTCTCTGTTGCCAGATGGATCGTATAACGTTACGATCTATCGATAAGGGGATGAGGACAGGGAGAAAGATGATCCAAAGAATTTCGCTAATTTTCGATTTCGAGTCTTTTCGAGAATGATTGCATCTTTTTTGCGTGGTCTCGATGCGTCATTTGACTTAAAATACTCTTTTCTTGTACGATATTTTCTTATAAATCATTCAAATTATTATTATTATTTTTAAAAAGAATTTCGTCGTAAATTTCTTTTCTTCCTTTTTTGTTTCTTATCACGTTTCCTTTTCTTTTTATTTATTTTCTTTTTATTCTTTTTTTGTTTGTTTGTTTCTTTTTCTTTTCTTTTCTTTTCTTTTTCTCTTTCTTTTGGCACAGATTTCATCTCATAACGTTGTATACGTGTAATATATATGTCACATCAATAATAATACGTTTGTTTCTAATTCATTGGTTTTTATTTCGTTTACTTGATTTTATAATATGATTTTATAAGATTTAAGATTATTATAGACTTGATTTTATAATATGATTTTATAATAGTTCAACGATCTATTTATAAAATATCTACATATTACATTGGCTAATAATACCTGTGTTTTTAGTTTATCACGTTTATTTATTTTTTTCCTTTTTGCCATAAACACACACGTACACAGACACATAAACATTTTATTTTACGTTTAATAATGAATAATATGTTAAATAATATTGCAGTATTAATTATTTAATATACAATACATAATATATTAAATACGATAAGGAGATACGTCTGAACAAAATTTGATTTCTCGATATTTGAGAAAAAAGGAAAGAGAAAAAAAAAAATTCTTAAAAAATAGTCAACGAAAGAATTCGATTTAAATGATTCATTTAATGATGTATTACTATTCTTTTCTTTTTTTCTTTTTTTTTTTATTCGTACTTATACGAATAAACAAATGAAAGTCGAGACGATTAACTCGCGATTAGTTTTTCATGAGACAAAAAATCAAAAACGGAATGTATATTCGAGGTAATCGAGGAAAATACTCTCGGCACATGCGAAACGAGAGCTCTTTTGTAGCACATTGCACCCCTCGAGAAAGGGTTGTTATCGAATTAACGTTTTCGCCTCTATTCTGACATATGTGAATATTTTCGTTCGTTCGTTCGTTCGTTCGTTCGATCGTTCATTCGAATTTTATTTGAAATAACTTTGAAGGAGAAAAACAAAAGAAAAAAAAAGGAAACGTTTCTCCAAATTTATTTCAAATATTTTAAAAATAAGATATAAATAACAAAAAATCAAAAAGCTTCCATAGAAAAATTTTATAGTACGACAAAAAATTCCCTTATACATTTACATGTACACGTATATAGTGTTTTGTATATATATATATATATTTTTTTTCCTATATACTTAATTCATATCCGAAGATTGATGTTTACAAAATGCAAAAAAGTAGATGATAGGGAGTGAAAGAGATTTCCAAAGATGGGTACAAAACTCCTGAATGATATTTAAAAATCAATTACACTTTTCCGACACTTTTCAGGCTTGCAATTATTTTCGAATTACTCTAGAGTAATTTTACGATATACAACAAAGAAAAAAAAAAGAAGAAGAAGAACGATTAGTCCAACGAGTTTCAAGAAAGAGTTATTGATTTTCGAAAGTATTTAAGAATATTTCACTCAAGTAGGAACTTTTGGCCCATTTAGAAACTTTTGGCCCACCCTGTATAGGTCATAATTATAAAGTTAATACAAGTTATAGTATAAGTTTCACGTTATACATACATACGTACGTACATACATATATATATATAATTCTGTTTTTTCTTATAGACAAGAGAAAAAAAAATAAAGAAAAAATAAAAGAAATCAGATTATATTTAAGGAAAAATGAAGTACATTTCTTCAAGGGAATGATTGTCGACAGATCGTAGAGATCGTATAAAATGACGGGGACTTTTAGCTTACGCTTAGCGAATGCCATACGGATCTGTCGTATAAATCTTATGCCGCCTTCAGGAAAAGCTATAGTCCAGTCAAATTTATCGTTCTAACGTTTGGCCAATGAAACAAACGCCCAGGCATTTTGTACACTCTTCTCTTCTCTTTCTCTCTCTCTCTTTCTCTTTCTACCTTTCTTCGTATCTTATGATTGAGCCTATCCCAAAATACATTTTCTTGAATAAATAATATGGCGAATTTACTTCGTCGAGTAATAATACTCTCTTTGCGCTTTATTGCTAAACTCACTGTAAAGGGGTGAACACACGTGAATAGGCTTGAGTTAACGTGGGAAAGTAATGTCAATTACCAGGGAAAAGGATATTCAGTGAATCGAAAGATTTATTCATCCCGTTGTAACATTTTTTTCTATTTTATTTTATTTTACTTTTCTTTTCCTTTATTTTTTTTTTGTTATTTTTATTTTTATTATTTTTTTCTTTTTTTTTAGGAAAGGTTTAAACGTTTATCAAAGAAAAATAATACTAATAATAGAAATAAAGAAGTAAGAGAAATAAAAGGAAAAGAAAAAATAATAAGAATAATAAAAAAAATATATTGTTTTATGTGCGACATATTAATAAATCGATAACGAGTGATATACTGTGAAATGAATCTAGTCTCAGTTATCTCACATTTATTTATTTTTTTTTCTTTTTTTTTTTCGTTTTTCTTCAATTGTATTAAACATTCATATATGGGATTTATTCGAAAAATAACGTAATTCTAAATATTTTATTAAACGAAGTATTTTATTAAAAATTAATGCGAAAGAGTAGATACAATTACTGACGATTTACATTAATAACGCATTTTAGTGTGATAATCATGAAAACAATCTTCTATTATGTAGAGAGGTATTAACAAGCAGAATTTACAATTATGCATATCACGTTTCATCCTCTTTCGTTTTCAATATTCACAGGACATATTCGAATGATTGATCAAAACTAAATTGAGGGTTTATAAAGTGATTATATTACAGCGCACATATAACATTCACATATAAAAATTTTTGTTTCCTTTTCTTCTCTTTTATTTTATTTATTTATTTATTTTTTTTTATTGATTTTTATATTCACAATCAATTTTATTTTGAGGAAGTTACAAATAAATTTATTGACGTTATACAGTTATATCATATTATATAGTGGTATGTGAAGTAATTTCGTTTATGGTTAGCGGTTAGATTAGATCGTTGAATTTCTACCAGTATATACAGCTTGTATGTGATCGTCGTTTTAATTTAATATTAAATATAACGTCATCGTGTTTAATGACTATTTTTTAACACGATCAGGTTTGAAAACATGAAGACGTTTTAACAGATTTAACAAACAAAAAATGAAAAAAAAAAAAGAAAAAGAAAACAACGTCGATATGCTTTGACAATGTCGGTTAACGAAGAAGAAAAAAAAAGAAGGAGAGAGAGAGAAACATGCGTCACTTATTTCCTCTCTTCCTCAAGTTCTTTCATTTCCGCTTGAATTTTTTTCCTTTTCAATTTTATATCCCTCTGGCCGTTAACCTTCCTAGACATAGCCAAGAGAAATGTAGCGGACAGTGGATAAATTGTAGGGGGAACCACCCCTCGTAAAGAGAACGACGCCTAACCATAAAGTCATCAAGATCGTCGATCGATGATGGGCGCACGCGCAAAACTATCGGTGCTGAGAGAATATTCGTTTATGTACATACATATTCATACATATATATATATATATACATATACATGTATACTTGTCTTTCTCTCTTAGTAAAACAAGCACATAAAATTTTTATTACGTAATATCTTTATTATTTACGACGAGCTAAATATAAATGTCATTATGTTTATAAAACGACACATATATACATACAAACAAACATACATACATACATACATACATACATACAAGCATATTCGTATGTGTATGTATTATATTCCACGTATTTAGAACGAACGTTCTTTTGGTATTTAAAACCATTTACGGGTGTTCGAACATGTAAGTATTTTTTAAAATCCTTGGAGATTCCTGTCCTGAAATATGTTTTTTATTCTCTCTTTCTCGCTCTCTTAAAATTGTAAATATCAGTTTTCAATAACTTTTCAATTCGTTCGTAGATCGGTCTTGAAAGGAATCACGCATATACGGAAGCCATACTGCTTTATTTTCACGTATTTTTCACACGTATACGTAAATATTCGTGTACTCAAGAAAGTCTGTATGTGTAATTTGTATCGAACAATTTCCAACACATTAAGAAATGAAACAATTTGGATAAATAATCTCTTTTTTCTTCCTTGTTCTCTTATTTTTTTCTCTCTCTCTCTCTCTCTTTTTTTTTCTAATGATATACTCGGTTTTAAGAGAATAAATGAAGAGAAAATTTTTCATTCCATTTGTTAATCGTAATTTTGAAATTTTTTTTCATTGGAATATACGTGCGTACTTTCATATATCCGATACATGCGTACGTACCGTTTTACCCTGATTTGTTACATGTAATGCTATATGTAATTGTATAAAGTGATATACATATATGTATATGTATAGCGCATGCATATTAAGTGTATAATATTCTCTATAGAGAAAATCAAGTGTGAGAGTAATTCAACTTGCTTTAGGACGCATGCGTCATACGAAAGTCCTGCCTGCGATCTCGGGCATCATAAAATTGCAGTGTAATAACGTATAGACAAGAGAGCTTAATATCGCGCCTTTCTGTCTGTGTGGTATTATACTACGACGCAAATGTCGAATGTTATTCGATGCACGTAGTGAGGGCACGAATTTATTTTCATTCCTTATAGATCATTTGCATTTTCCCTTTCCCGTAATATTTACTAGAAATACCATGGTGTTTGCCTGCGCTAAAAGCATTTCTTTCGAGAACCATCTTAATCATCGTTTTAGAAAAATCCGTGTAACAATTTCGATATGTAAGAAACAAAGTATAACTTTATTTCAATCGATAAAGAGAAAAAACTATTTATTTACATTACATGCTTCACAGGATGAATCAAAATCCAATCAATCCTTTTTTAAGCTAATATTTCTTTCTTGTTTTGAGATTGTAAAACTACAATGTAGTCAAGAAGGTTTGGCCCACTTAAAAACATTTGGCACATATTGTATATCCTCGTTAGTTTAATATGTCTATCAACGAGTATTACCTCCTTGGCATATTAAACAAATCGTCCTATTTACTTGAGAAAATCATTGTTGAAACTTAGTTGTACGTATAACGAATGTGCGTATCTTATATATTTACGTACGATCTTTACCTAGCTACGTGATAAATAACTTATGGGGTGCAGCGGCTGTGTGTTATAGGGTTTATTTATAAGTATGTATCTCAGACTCCTCTTTCGCGTCTATAAATAATTCTATCGACTTTTCCAGCTGCACGCAATGTTTTATTCGTACTTGGGGATAAAACATATTAAAGTGCGTGTATTTTTTTTTTTTCTTTTTGTTATCTTTTTCTTTTTCTTTTTTTTTCTTTGATTTTTGTTTTAACAATTTTAATGTAACTCGGATATAATTTGATAAACGCAAAGGGATCCAACGCGTCTCGTTATTTCTTAAAGAGAAATTTCTGTTTGTTTACCTTGAAAAATACGACTTTAGAAAGGCTCTCTAAAAATATCTATGTATATACATATACATATACATATACATATATAAATATAAATATACGTGTATGTGTCTGTGTGTGTGTATAGTATATGTATTGTATTTAAGGTTGGTATTATTTTCGTTCGAAACGCGAGGGTGATTCTTCTATCTATCGGCACACGAACTATAAGCTACAGGGTCTACACCCATTCTATAGGTTTTTCGAGCGTGTACGTTATTCCGCGTGATCTTCGTTAAAGGAAAAAAAAAGTTCAGTTTTAGCGATGGTTGAGGGCAAATATATCGCCTTCATACTCTATCTCTCTCTCTCTCTTTCTCTCTCTATCTCTCACTTTCCATAGCATGGAAAGTTATTAATTACAGGCATGGTCGACCGAGTGAAATAAAATGAAAATTCCTTTCAGGGTTCAGTGAACACTTTCACGAATAACGTTTCGTCACAACGATGTTTCAATGTTTTTTCTCTTTTGTTTTTGTTTTTATACTTTATATATATATATATATATATATTTCTTTAGTATATAAGTTTTTATAACGTAATAAAACTTCGTTTAATAGAAATGTCTTTTTAGTAAAAATCAGTATACACGTATGTATTAATTTAGAGAGAATAAGCGAACGATTTTACCTACGACATATGACAAATAACTGGTGAATTTAATCGTTTTTTTTTTCTTTATTTTGTTTTGTTACGTTTCGCTTTCTGGTCTTTTTGATTTTTTGATATTTTGTTTTCTTTTTTTTTTTTTTTGTTTTGTTTATTTTTATCGAGCATGCCTGCTCGCTTCGCGTATGTTTGCTTTTTATCAAAACTTCCCTCGAGGAGCTAGCTATTGATTGGAAGCTTTTATATGTAAATACATGTACGTATGTACATATGTATTATTGACTCTTTACGTACGATCATACAACGCGTTGTGTTATATATTATATATATATATATATATATTATATATATATATACACATATATATACGTATATATGTATGCATGTATATACAGAAAGAACATTTTACTTTGTGTATGGACGGACGGACAAACATTTACGGGCGTAGAGCCAAAATAACACATGAGCAATATATATCTACTCATACGGATCATACTCGACGGATGGGACGCAAAATTTGGACGACACAACTTCGATCAAGATTACGGGGGAACTTGACTTTATTCTAATTATATATTGTACGATATTTCAGATATCCTCTCTCATACATGTGTATATATATATATATATATATATATATATATATATATATATATATGTTTATGCGTGAGCGTATGAACGCAATGTGTCTGTATGCATGTGTATATTTTTGTATCATGATTCCTAAGTAGTTTCCGATTTCCTCATACGAAAATTTTCTGTACAGTCATCCGTAAGCGTTAGACGGTATATAATATATCTATGTATATATGTATTAGGTAAATTCTCAGTAGATGAAAACGTAATAAGTTTTGTTAGAACTATTTTCTAAATTTACCAAATCGTTTTGTGAATTTCGACGAAAAGATCATGTGAGTAACGATGAATTCTTAGTATATACATATCTATGTATATATATATATATATATATATATATATATATAATTTTATTTAACATATTATTTTTTACGTACAGATGTAAATGAAAGTTAAATATTGTATTAATGAATTGTGATAAAACGTGTATCAAATTGTTTATTTAATACGTGTATATATATATAGATAGATAGATAGATAGATAGATAGATAGAATACATTCTTCTGTTAGTCGATAATTAATTTGCATTGGTCATTTCTAGAAATAGATTTCAATTTGTGTGTTTTGCGGTTGTGGTTAGTTCACGCTAGTTGTATTCGTTAGATACTCGAGTATCTATATATATTTCTTTGTATATAGTAGTTTGTATCTTGGTGCCAAAAGATTATTAATCTTTGAGAAATAAAATATCATACATTGTGTATCGAGATGTAACGATGTTCTATGATAGAGAAATCATATATTAAGAGAGAAAAACAAATCATATTTGGCATACGTTCGCTGTCTATGTTTAATAAATATCTGCATATCTAAAAATATAAAAATTTTCTATGGATTTATTCGCGTGTCAAAAACATAATCTATATAATGTCGTTGCGTATCAATTATCAAGAAAATTCCTTAAAACTATAAATCGAATTTCTCAATTAATTACATGCTACCACGCAAATTGAATCACGTAACAAATTTTACGATGGTAATTAATTAACGTTACGATAGACGGACGAGTTGGTATAGTTTATGGTAATTAATCATTTGATTGCTTGTAAAAGTTCGAATATTATTTATATTATTGCGAAAAAAGAAACAAAAGAAAAAATCAAAGGTATTATTAGATAGGTAATAACGAAGTTTTTTAAATATTTTATATCGAAATAAATAATAATACTATCTTTTGTTGTTTTTTTTTTTTAGTTTATTATTATTATTATTATGATATATGTAAATAAACAAAGTTGTTATACCAGTTTTTCTTTTTATTTCAATGTTATTATTTGAATTTATTATTTTATTAAAAGATATGAAGTACTACAAATTTTAATATTATTTATCGATCAGTCAAATAATAACAACAAACAAGAGTTACGTTTTGAATCGATATTACAATTCGTATGTAATAAAAGCTAAGTATTTACACTATATAAAGCTTAGCAAACTGTATAATAAAAAATCGACGTTCAACAGTACTTTTTTTTTTAGGATTGAGAAGAAAGAAAAAAGAAATAAATAAAAACAAGAATAACAAAAAATAGGACAGGGTGTAGAGAGTGATAATATATTTGTTTTTCGAACGATTTTAATTGTAAATACTTCAAGTATCGAACGTTGTATTCATGAGAGAACGATGCACTATGCTGGCTGACTATCTACCGACTTGTATCACTTGTCATAAATTCACACACATAATAAATCATTTTGAAAATGATAAATTCTTCAAACTCGCAATGCGCAGTTTCTGATATTATTAAAAAATTATTTTTACATATTATATCTTTTCTTTATAAATAAATATATATTATATATATATATATATGTACATAAAATATTATATTTTTACATATTTTTACAACACGTAGTTATATATATATATAAAATTAAAAAATTTGTTAATCTCTATTTATGTATTAAATTTTAATAATTTTTTTTCTTTTCTTTTTTTTTAGAAATTAAATTTTTAATTAAATTAAAATTAATTAATTTTTCGTACGCTTATATAGAGAATAGTGGAAGTAATTTTCTTTGTCTAAATTGTTGCATCTCTAAATTTTCATAAAGATTATTCATTGACATAGACCGCATGCGTACGCGCACGCATGATATGCATATATTTCCTTGTATTAGACAATTAGGCCACAGGAAGACTATTAAATGCCTGGTCCTGAAAGCTTTCAAACGTATAACCGTTTAATAGACTTTAAGCACAATTGAGTGCACCTTTAGGAGTGATCGAGAATCTAAACACGTACCTAGCTACGTTGGATTGAAGCGCCTTAACGTCTAGTCCCTTGTATCGTAATTTACGCGATGGGATGCAATTTAAACGAAGAGAGTACAACGATATATCAGAATCATTGCAAATGGTACTGTCGACGAGGACGTTGTCGTATATCGTAAAGAGTTACTAATAATTTTATCCGTACCGAAGAAGAACCGAATAGAAAAAGAAAAAAAAAAAGGTTAAATGAAGAAAAAAGAAAAAAAAAAAACAGGAAATACATGCATCTTTTCGATTTTCTTAATATACATAGTAAAAAAGAAAAAGAAATTGAATAGCAACAAAAATTATTTATGAAATTTTTTTTCTTTTTTTTTTTTCTTCTAAAAAATGAAAAAAAAGAAGGATTGATTTAAATCTACATCTGCATATCGAATTAATATATCTTTGTTCCTTTTATTATCACGTAGATAATATGTGTCATTAGTTCGATCGAATAAGATATTCACTTCGTAACTTATTTGTTAGAAAATTTACTAATCAACGATTCCTTGAATTATCACGCAAATTCTGATTTACTCTGATACAAATAATCAAATGTGTTAGTGTTACGCGTCAAAGGATACGATAACGAGGTAGCACCTACCTATTTCAACATTTCAAATTAATGTTGAATAATGTTTGCCCAAATTATTTGACCTGATAAATAATGAATATGTCGGAGCAAGTGATCCAAATAATTTAACTATTTATCTACCTCCCTCCCTCCCTCTCTCTCTCTCTCTCTCTCTCTCTCTCTCTCTTTTGTTGATCTAAAAGAAGCTTTGACATTTTTCTGATATATTAATATATACATATGTACATATATATATATAAATACGTACATATGCCATATTTACAGGATGACATTTTTCTAATATATATATATATATAATTTATTATTATTTCTGTTATATATTATATAATATACCTGTATATACATGTACATATATATGTAATGTTTATAGAATTATCGTAATCAACTTGTTCGTCCTAATGATTTCTTTTCTTTCTTTCTTTTTCTTTTTCTTTTTTTATATTTAACTATTCTAACGAGCGATCATTAAAGAAACTCATATAGAGAATGCATTTTGTTCATCGCATATGTGAATGTAGGATCGTTTAAAAGCGTTAGCCTACGCACGAAAACGATTTGGCAAGCAACGTCGATCGTTTGACCGTTTAATCTCTTATAAATAGAAACTCTGCTTCATCTATTCGATAGTCGAAAGTGTTACACCTTTACCTGTGTGTATATACATATGTATATCTTTTTACAGGCTAATCATCTTCGCATTGTTTTTATTACAATGTATATTATTACTTAATAATATTTATATAATACGTGTTGAATAATTAGAAAAAAGTACACACACACACACACACACACACATGAATATCTATTTTAACACAAACATGTAAAATTTTCTTTTATACAATGAAACTTTTAATACACGAATGAATTGATCGTATGAGAATATGTATTTACGTTGAACGTATTTGCATTTACCGTGAATAATTTCAATGAATTCTATTGCGTGCAATATCCTGCGGAATATAATTAATTAAAATTTGTTTTCACTTTATTACAGAGAAGCTTTTAATATTCTTCTTTTTCTAAGACTTTTGAATTTCTGCAACTCCGACATTTTAAAGAATGAATATCATTCACTGTAACAATTTGTTATTACAAATTATCGCATTTTCATTTATCGAATATATGAATTATAATTGTGAAATATAAATAAATCGTGGAAATATTAAAAGACGAGTTTTTAGCGAAGGGAAATTGGAAAAGAAAATAAATAAATTAATTAATTAATGAAAATTAATTAATTAATTAATTAATTATTTACTCACATCAATGTAATATTTTTTCAGAATTCAATTCGTAAACAGTTACGAATGTATCCATTTACATATGTTTATCATTGTAATATTTATCATCATCATCATGATGTAAATTATCAAAACCTTGTGCGTAATATTGCGGCAATAGTAATTTGTCGTGGTCATATTAAGACAGTAGTAATGTTACGTGGTGTGGTCAGACACTATCGCATAAGCGGTTTCACAGGGAATGCATTGATCTTTCGTGAAGGGAAGGACGGTGGTTAAGAGGGGGTTGGGGGAGAGGATGAGTGGAATTAAACTGTGATCCGATTAATCCTGATAATCGAAATTGATCATTTTCAGAGGTTTCGCGTCAACGACGAAGTTAAATGTTAAATTGAGGACATTTTTCCCTCTTGTTTTTGTTTCTTTCTTCTTAAAACCAACCAACAAACAAACACGCAAATAAATAAATAAATAAATAAATAAAAAAGAAAAAACAATAGAACAAAAATATAAATTGGAATAGAATCAAAATAGGAGTAAATAGAATATTCATAGAAATAGTCACATAAAGAACTTTCCAACTAACTCTCTCACTCTCTCTCTCTCTCTCTCTCTCTCTCTCTCTCTCATGAAATCGATTTGCGATGGCTTTCATTCGGTCGAAGTACATCTACATGTATATACGTATGTACATACATAGATATGTAGAAATATATATATATGCATGTATGTATAGATGTTGTATATGAAATACGTAGGTGGAAGCTGCGCGTTTCGTTAGAAACAAAGATTTAGAACAAAGCTCCTGCGAATAGGGCTGCTTCGTGGACAGCCGTGAGCACTCGGATATCGATGTTCTCGATCCTTCTCGTTCTGTCTAAACAGGACGTTCGTTGTTCTCGCTTTACAGTCACGGCTTGACAATAAGCTTTCTCTTTCTCTCTCTGTCTCTCTCTCTCTCTCTCTCTCTCTCTGTATTTCTCTGTTTCTCACTTTCTCTCTCTCATCTTCTCTCTGTCTCTCTTATATTTCCTCTACTTTCAACGTTTATCCGTTCGCTAATCGACGATGAAAAATGTAGAAAGCAAAGTGTGTTTGATTTCATGGGCAGAAACTCGACACGATTTCCTACTTAATACGTTGTTAGTGTAAAACAGTACTTGTCTCTATTATTGTTATTGTTATTATTATTATTATTATTATTATTATTATTATTATTATTATTATTATTATTATTATTATTATTATTATTATTATTATTATATTTGAAGTTATGTGGAATCTTAAAAAAAGAAAAAAAAATAATATATTGTTCTACATTTCCATGCCTCCTAATTTTTCTTCTCTTTTTCTCTCTTTCTCTATCATCGATGATCTATCGTTGGCAAAGATGAAATCATGGTTACTTCGTTCATACGACTCCTTTTTCACGATCATTTGTCACGATCACCTGTCATCCTTCATTCAGTTATTCAGGAATTATTCCCTGTCGATATATCGCCGAACTCTACTAACGTGAAACGTTATTTTTAGACAGATCTAGGAAGTATAAAAGAAAAAAAGAAAGAGGGTGGAAAAGAGACAAAGACAGAAGGAGAGAAAAAGAGAGATAGACAGAAAAGGAAATAAGCAAGGTCGCACATCATCATATTCGATCGTCTCTTATTATAACATCTAAGAAATTTAAAAGAAGTTTTAAACCTTTCTTCTCCTACACTTTTTTCTTCTCTCTCTCTCTCTGTCTCTCTCCCCCTTCTCTCTCTCTCTCTCTCTCTCTCTCTCTCTCTCTCTCTTCCTTTCTTTACAGTTTTAAATTCAACTTCGATTTGATTTTAATTAAAAACACTTGGCAAGTAATTTTCCATTCTACGCCTACCACGCGAGTGCACCTCTTGCTTTTGCATCCTTTTTAAAAATAATGCACCTGGAAATATGACAGGGTAAAGGTCAACGGGAAAATTTTTTTTCTCTCTTTTTTTTCTCTCTATTTTCTTCTTCTTTTTTTCTTCTTCTTCTTCTTCTTCTTTTTTTTTACTTTAAATCAAACTTTTAATTCACACGCTTTCTACAAAAAAAAGTCTAACATGGATTTTATTTATTCACTTCCATGTGTATGTAGGTAGCTATACTTTTTTTTTCTTTTTTTGTTTTTCTTACAAGATTGGAATTATACAAATCGTTGTAATCGAATGGCCTTCAACGAAAAAAGAACTATGCTCTTTTTCTTTCTATCATTCTTTTTTGTCGATATCGTTCAGTATTCCCCATAGGTATTGTATTTATAGTCTATTTACACGTACGTATTATCATGGAGTGTTACGCGAGAAGGGAGGTCAATTAAGTGTAAACTCAGTAATACAATGAGTATAAGTTCCTGGAAAAAGGAAAAAAAAGAGGTTCAGAAGATTGACTAGAGAAAAGTTGATCGATCCTGTGAATCTGAAAAAAAAAAGAAAATAGGTTGTTACGGATTCTACACTGTGCATGAATTTTTGTATCTTATAAGAGAAAAGTAAAAAAACTAAAGAAAAATAAAAAGATGTTTTCTAGAAAAAAAAGAAAAGAAAAGAAAAAAATATTTCCTAAGATCACAAGAGAACATTTATAATACTAGTGATGATGATGATGATGATGATAAAAAAAGAGAAATCAGAAATGAAATATAAAAAAAATTATGTAATCATTAATGTGTTGATAAAAATTCCTAGATGATTTTAAAAATCCAATTACTATCCTTTCAAAAATTATTTATGCTTAAATTTAGATATCTACATTTTACAAGCTGAGTTTTCAGTTTTTACAATCTGAAAACCATAATCAGACTAACAAATAACGATATCAAATTTTCGGGAAACTTTAAGAATTTAAATAGAGAAGACGATCGTGCGATTTGCTTCTTTCTTCTTACACTTCCTTTTTTACAGACTGGCCGAAAGACTTTTCTTAGATAGGGGAAAAGTTTTTAACTGGGTTATATGTTCCTAAATGATATTAAACGTCAATTTACATTTTTTCTCGATTCTTGCTAATATACTATGCTAATAATATGACTTGCTAAAATATCGTAATATCGAAAGTCTAAATAATTGCAAACGTAAATAATCTTGAATAGGAATAATCGATTTTTTTATTTTACAAAATTGTTAAACAAAAATTTGTGACCCATCATTTAAATCATTTTGTAAAAAATAGTAGTAAATAATATTCGATTTATTATTTGTTTTTTTTTTTTTTCTTTTGTGATAGGTCTCGTCAACAGAGGAGACTCTTTCAAACGAAGAAGATCACGATCAAATTCTTTGGCACCTGCGGAACAAGAAACTGAAGAAACGAATTCCTTGCCACCGAAGGAGGTCATATCGTATAACGTAGCCATTTTAGGTGCAAGGAGAGTTGGAAAGACAGGCTTGATTGGCCAATTCATGACGAGTGAATGTATCAATGCCTATGACAGGCAAAGAGGTAAGTCTATTTGTATTTCATCAAAGTAGAAACATAAAGAGGATTATCGTTAATCTCTTTATCCAGTTAAATCTTCCGTTGTTGTGTTGAAAGTTTCTACACGTGAATGCACTCTTAAAAAGTGGATTGAAGTTAATTGAAAGAAATGGGATTCAACGTTCGAAATCCAATAACAGTGAAAATTATTCGCGTACGCGTCAATCTATTTACTTTTTCTTTCTTTTTTTTTCGAATTTGATTGAATTTTTCTTAACCTTTCAAAATATAAATATATATATATATATATATATATATATATATATATACTCCCTTTATATAAGATTTCCTCCTACACTTTTCTCACTTAAAATTAATTGTAGACGTTAACGTTGAGAGAATGAAATTCGCAAGCTATCTCTCTTTACTCATTCGCTTTCAAATTTTTACCATAAACCTTCGGAATAAAATTCATTTTCGAAATGTATTCTTTGTGTCCCGTGTGTCTAAAAGTTAAATGTTTGATTGACATAAAAAAGAAATAAAAATAAAAATAAAAAAAGAATAAAATGAGAACAAAAACTACTATTACGACCCCATATCATATTTCATATTACACAACTTAATAATATTAAAAAAATTGTTGCTTATTAGACGATTATTAGATGATTAATCGTTCAAAAGAAAATCGTAAACATTTGGCTCGATCGATCTCTCTTAAGAAACAATCGATAAATCCCTTTTCAACGATTTACGCGTGTTACCCGATTAGATCTCGTACGGTTTACATTAACGCATCTTGTGCGTCCCCCGTCAGGGCCCAATATCATTATGTAAACGTAAACGTCCATGTGTAGACAAACGAAAGGGAAATCAAGGAACACAAATATATATATCTTCTTCGTATACCGTTAAATAACAAATGAGAATTGTTTGAGAATGGTTTATCGAGCCTGTTGCTTCTTTGTTTGACGGACATTTCTGATCCTACTTTGGTTTTTGCATTGTACAATTTTAATTAGAAACAAATTATTCATTGGATTACCGATGTTAACAGATATATATATATATATATATATAAAGTATGTAATCACAGAAATATTATATGGCAGACAGAATGTGATTTAATAGACGTACGTATGATAGACATACATACATAAATACTTAAATACTATATATAAGATATAATAGATATGTGTCCATGTGTATGTGTGTGTGATTTGTTCATTTTTTTCGATCTAGTGACAAAAATCAACCTGTACATTTGAATTTTAGTTATAAAATGATAAGAAAATAACAAAAAATCATGTCCGCATAAAAATGAATCGAATGAGGAAGACGAAGCTCGACGTTTATTTAAATTCGTCTTTTCTCTCTCTCTCTCTCTCTCTCTCTTTCTCGGAAGGGGAATCTCCTTCTTAAAAATATCATTCGTAGTGAATATTCGTGTTGGCAAATTTCGAATAATATAGAATTCGCGTGGGTATCTGGGTCGAGGATACAATATACTTTCTCAAAACGACTTGAATTATCGTTGCGACTCTGTCAAGTAACACACATTTCGATCTTTCTAATTCTCTTCCACCTGTTAAAACAGAAAAACGCACATACACGCGTGCAAAATTTTAAAGATCATTATGAGAATATATTTACTTACATCATTTCCAATTTATCGAGAGAAAGAGAGAAAGAGAGAGAAAGAAATATATGTAAAATAAGGGGCAGCTGGGGTCAAAATTTCTTAGGAGGGACAAAAAAGTCTCTAAATTATATTGAATTAAAAATCAGTCTACTTTCGATATTTTTTAAGGATCAATTT